>NW_008620944.1:0-20092 GCF_000691845.1 Merops nubicus | reverse complement strand
TCCCTACAAACCTGTTATTATTGCATTTCACGTATTTAACTTTTATTTTGTCACAGGTAGGTATCCTGTTAAATGATGGAAAAACAGTCTGCATCTTAAAATCACATACATTAACTGACAGAAGAGAGAATAAACCAAGAGAAAAGCTGTTGGGTAGGTACCACTTCAATGGTTCAGCATTTGTATTCAACCATCCTCTAAATTCTCTGTGTAGGTTATTTTTAAGTGAAAACATTACCATAATTTCCTATTTATTAAACCCTAATCTTTCAGTCTGTTTTTCCTATTAAATGTTTTTCCAGGTTTCCATCCTCCCTTTCCTCAGAGAAAAGATCTTTAACAGTTTTTATCAAATATAATGTATATTTTAGCCTGCTCTAGCTATTTCCAGATGGCCTCCAATACAATGAATTTATTCACTTGCCACGAATTTTCCAATAGGGAAGAAATAAATGGAAGTGAGACAGGATTTCTAAAGCAAGAACCTTGCTAGTACCTCAGGAATTAGGATACTTCATTTCTTCTAATAAAAACACTGAGAATTGGATCCAATTCACAGCGATACCAAACACTCACAATGACTTCACCCTTGTCTCCAACCCAAACAGCTTTTTCATGGAAAGAGGGCAACAGCATGAGCAGGTATTCAGACTGTTGGCACACCTTACTGGAATCTCCTGCCTGAAAATCCAGCCCTTAACATACGGAGAAATTGGAGCAGGTGCTTCTATTTTTATTGTCCACCACCTTTTGCAAGTTATCGTTTTCCTTGTGTTACCAACTATTTGGCAAAAGACAGAAAGCTGTTAAAAGAATTCCAGAACAGACCTTCTCCTTCCCATCAGTGTGACTGTACTTCTTTATCTACAGACTCCAAACTCAAGTTCCGTGTTGCACAGTGCAAATAACTCATGTCAGTACATTAGAACCTTTTCTTTATTTTGGGAAAAGGAGCTCTGTACAGCACTCTCAGGCAGCTCCTACATGAGGACAGCCTGAGAAGTCAGGGGACAGATCTCCAGGTTCCTGTCTAAGACCAGAAGCATCAGTAAAGCCAATATTTTTCTGTTTCCACTACAAGAGGTTC
Source organism: Merops nubicus (assembly GCF_000691845.1). NCBI lineage: Eukaryota > Metazoa > Chordata > Aves > Coraciiformes > Meropidae > Merops > Merops nubicus. Next base: position 19,005 of record NW_008620944.1, on the reverse strand, counting down.
TGTCCCTTCCACACAGACACTGCTTCCTTGGCATGTCACATCTTAACTGAGGCCCTACACCCATCCAAAGTTCTGCTACCATGAATCTCTGGACCACAGTGAACCACCACTGACTACCCAAGGAGACAAGCTGGGATCCAGAACCACAGGTTTCTGACACTTGAGAAGAGCTGCAAGCTGGTCGCCAGTGCCCCATTTCTCCAACAAGACCTGCTCAGTGCCTTCTCCCATTTATAAAGGAAGATCCTTGGAGGGACCTCCAAGTGTACCTGCCCTGCCAAGTCTGTCTCAAGAGCTCTTTCCTGGGCAGGACGCCGACCAGGGTTTTGACAACAGCCAGGCAGTGGGTGCTTTAGGACTCCTTCCCATCATGCTGACAGCTCTGCCTCATTGTTTCCCCCTGTAGCCATCTGCTTCTCGTGTCTTATTCTCAGGCTGCAGATCTGCTGTGAAGCAGCCCACCACCTTCCTTCATGCTCACATAGCACCTACCAGCAGCACGGGATGCTGGGTCCCAAGCAGGGATACTAAGTGTTATAGTAGAATAAGTCGTAGCATGGAGTACAAAAGCTGTTTACAGAGGACCTTGCTGGTGGAGCTTCCCAGATACAGTGCTGGCAAAATAAAATCACATTTCATAATTTCCCTCACATGCACCAAAGCCAGTGGAGCCCTCTTCAACCACTACAGCTCCCATATACCCTCTAACAAGGTAACTATATACAAGGCTGTTGAAGAGAAGCAAGGTTTATATTCCTATTAATTGTTCAGGATGAAAATATGGGCTCTGACATAATGTAATAGCTATTTTGGCACAACTTTTGAGGAGCATGAGTAAGCAGCCTCTCCTAATTGATGTGCAGATCCTGGAGTGGGTAGTAACTGCATAATAGCCTCATGTTGTCTTCTGAAAGTTAACACAGATGTGAACCCTGTCGAACTAGTTCACAGTTACCAGCAGTGGCTACACACTGGAAGAATTTAATCCTGTTTCATCCATTATCTACATTTTCTGTCTCCTGTGGAAAACAGATTAGCACAGGAGAAGTCAGACATTACAGCCGCAGTCAGTGCAAGTGATTCCAGGTCTGGATGGTGGCAGGAGGCCTCAAGGAGCCAAACCAAATACCTTGGCTGAACAAGTTACCATGCAGCAGTGCAGCAGTGAGAGCAGCCACGTGTGCTCTCAGTCCACAGCCAGCATGGACTAAGGCAGCTGAGCTCAGCCTACGGTCAAAGAGGTTAGTGTTAACCTACATGACATCATACCTGCTACGACCCAGGACTTTGCACACAGATAACCACTGCAGTAGAGCTGACACCCGTAAATTATTACACAGAATTAACTGAACTATGCTGGAGCCCCAAGATGATTAGCTCAGTGAGCCAGTGTATCTGGGACATGGTTCTCATGGAGTAAGCATAAAGCTCCAGCGAAGAGCCCTGGCAGGTTACCAGACCACTGGCATTACTGCTCATTCATTTAAGAGACTCAGTATGTCAAGAATCAGTCATATAAAGTCATCAAACTGGACTCACTAGTAAAGATGTCATTGACTGTAAGCATGGTACTATGCTGGTTTTTTAAGACAGCAAAATTCATCCACATACAGAATACAAATCACAGGCCAGCAACCACAGAACTCACACATGACTTTTATCATGTTTTCCTAAGGTCAGCAGTGTGATTTTATGTTCCATCAAACCAAACAACCCAAGACAACTGCAAGCTGCTACAGAAGGAGGAGTCCTGCCTTCCCACTCTCCTATTCTCAACCTCCCCCTGGGCTGGACCTTGTAACTGCGTGGCTGTAGCACAAGTCAATTCTGTAAGCACACAAGACTTTTCTCAGCATGTGTGTTCTTTTCTCAATGAATCAGCGAGATAAATCAACTCTCCCTGCAGCCATTTAGCAGCCAGCTCCTTCACGAGGGGCAGGACTGGGACTCAAGACACAGATGGGCATGGCCATACCTTCCAGCAGCAGCCTGCAGCCAGAGATCAGGTGCAGCACAAAAACACACCCTGCATAGTACATAGTCCTTCTGCCAGCACTCATACGGTGAACTTTTACCCCACATTACTGCTTTGGAAATAAAGTAGTTAAGTGATAAGATGCTATTTTTTCCCCTTAAGTCACTCAAATGGTGAACAAAGCCTCTGATTCCACATATGTAAGCTCTCGAGGAGGTGGGTGGGCAAACATCAAGCCTCCTGCACCTTTACCTCTCCACTGTACCAAAGCAGACAATACCAAAGAACTGGTAGAAGTGCACTTTAACATGAGAATGCACGTCACAGGGCAACAGCATGATAGGCAGCATTGCTCTGCAAATGCCTTTGTGTTCACGTTCTGACCTGGCACTCTCACAGTCCCCAACACCCAGACCAAAAAAAGATGTGTAAACATTTTGTGCGTGCCACGTTCAGTAGAAAAGGGGAACGCTGCCCCTTATCACCCAAAATCCCTGGGTAGCAGGAGCTTGCAAAGTTTTCTGAGCTGTTTAAAGTCCTGTGTCTTACACCCAAAGGCAAGTCAGCCCACGTGAGCTGGTGTGATGCCAGCAGCCCAGTCCTGCAAAGCATGGGACTTACCAGCTGGCACATCCTCCACACATACATGCACCAAGGCTGAGGCTTTCTCAGGAAAACTGCCCCGTTTCCCTTGGACAGAGCCCTGCCCTCCCCAGGTGCAGCTTTCTGTGCCTCTCTCCAACAAAGTCAGCAGAATATGCTGGAGTTTGGGGTCAGTCTTAATTACCACATAGAAGAGGATCTCAACTACTTGTCCATACCACCCAGTTGAAGCAGGGGTCCCTCCATCTTCATACACTTTTCTCCTGGCCTCTGCCAACACCTCACACCTTCTGGCAGCTGTTCTGTCACAGCCATCCCATGCCCAGATTCCAGAAAAAAGATGTAAAATAAACCTAAGGGCAATGACAAGTCAGTATGCCACAACAGAAATCCCAACTCCATTACTAATTCCCAACTTCATTCAGAACATTCCTTAACCATGAAAATGCAGAGGTAAGGCAGTGCCTTCAAAATGCTTTTCATTAAGAACTCAGCATCTAGCACAGCTCCCTGTAAACTGCATATAATCTAATTTCTGCACTACCCTGTTTCAGTTTCTCATTACTGAGTATCTTTCATGTTTTAATTCACATGACATTACATTTGCTGCACTAAATGAGCACCTTCTGAACTCCAGAATAAAATGGAGGTTAATTACTAAACCAGATTTTTAAGTGAGAGTAAAACTCTATTAATGCCTAAAGCAATGCTAAACTTGACAACTTAATTGAAGTTAAGCATTGCAGAGTTAAACTGCCCCAACAGCTTTATTCAAGCAGCAGCTCACACAGTGTCAATAAGACCTCCCAGGATCCCATGTTTTACCCAGATGATGGAGGACAGTCTTGTAAGCAGATGTCCAGACCTCTGCCCTCAGCTGCTCCTCCACATCTGCCTTGTACACACCACTAAACCTTAGAACAAATAAGGGGAGACAAACAGAAGCAACGGGGTTAAAAAGAGCTCTCACTGCAGGTAGTACAGGTAGAGGCAAAACCTACCATCAAGATCTGCCAACATCCAGCATTCACTTGGTATTAATTCTCTCACTGAGGCACTGAAGAGCTCTCTAAAGCCTTACAGCACCCTGGGAGCACAGACACTGCTGCATGCTGTTTACCATCCAAAGTCACACTTGTTCACAAGAGAAAAGCCCAGAAGGATACCATGCAAATATCATTCTCACCTATAAAGTTAAAAGCAAGAAGGACCACTGAGTCTAGTTGGTCACAGGTCTGTTTAGAGCTTCTAGATAGCAATAAGGCAATACACAACAATCAAGTCTCTTCCCCCTAAAGTGCCACTCCTGGAAAGCACCCTTAACTTTCTGCTTATTTCTCAACAGTTACTGGATATGCAAAAGGAACACAGTCTGGAGCAGGAAACATGCTTTATTTTCTGTACTTGAAGTTTCACTGTTGCCAGTCAATCCCAGCTACCCAAACATGTCAGAGCTTGACAATGCAGAGAAATGAATGCAGCCCCAGAAGTACAAACCAGAGACTGGAGAGCCAGCACGTGTTCATTTCTGCATCTGATACCAAGTGAATCAAGTACAACTGCTACACCCAGGCACAGCACTGGACTCTCACTTGCTATTAACAGCGTTGGTACAGATTTGTATTTAGGAGGAACACTTTATTTTATCCTGGTAAGCACCTCTGAAGCAAACATTTCCAGTAAACATGTCTTATGCTGAAGAACATATTCTATAAGATCCCCAGTTGGCCCTTGGAGCTGCCAAAAGCAATCTGCAGAAAACTGTAGTCCTAGATAACTGCATGATGCAGGACAGACAAGGCAAGACCAGTCCCTACTGAAGCTTAGATACTCAATTCCATGTCATATTTATGTCATATAGCTCAGCAGAAGTGTACTGTACACTGTCCTGATGAACACAGACACAGTGGCATGCTACAAAAAGGCACTTGGTGCACAGCACACCAAGGAACTGATTCTAGAATCATCCCACAGCATGAAACAGCCAAAGTTCATGTTTACTATTTCAGAAGCAATTTCAACTTTAGTGTATAAATTCATCACAGGCAAGTTAGTGCTGGTGCATCAAAGAACTGCATTATTTTAGTCAACAGCCTTGTGGAATTATTACACATATTAAACAGCCCAGATAAGATCTCAGGTGATGAGCATCTGTCAAATGCTTTGCACAAACAATGCAAGTTTCAGTTTAGCAGCACTGGACAAGACTGAGGCTGAAGTGCTTATTAAATGGAACGTTATGTTGGAGGGTGCTTTGCACCAATCCACAATGGGGAATGACAGAGCAAAAATCCAGTTTGGGTCAAGTCTGAATCAAGACAAGGAGGAAAACCTGGCAGCCTTTGAGCCAAGACTGAAAAGGCTGCAGAAGTTTTGCTCACGAGGTATTTAACTACGTCCGTGAAGCCAACTGCTTTGGGGAGAAATGGCAAGAGTTTAGGTAAGAAATGCATCCCCTGGCCTTACACTGAAAAGCAAAGCTGAAGGAGAGCAGCCTGGGGAGGAGGTGTGCAGCCTCCTGAGCACTTCATCTTGTACACACGGATACATAAGTCAAAAAAAAGTTTATGGAGTCATACATGTCAAAAAAAAAACCCAACCAAACAAAAACCCCACACTTTTTACTGTGAGGGTCTCAGTACTGGAATAGGTCACCCAGAGAGGTTGTGGAGTCTGTCTTTTTTGATACTCAAAACCCAAGAAGATGAGCCTCTGAACAACCTACTCAACATAACAAGCAGAGGAGCTGCACGAGATGAAATGTCACCTCAAAGGCTCTGTGATTCCATATAGCCACTAGGAAGAACCTAAGATAAATATCCCTATTCCTACTGTAAATAACCCTATTTCAAATTTTCAGAATCTCTCCACGTGACCCAACCAAACAAAAACCCCACACTTTTTTACTGTGAGGGTCTCAGTACTGCAATAGGTCACCCAGAGAGGTTGTGGAGTCTGCCTTTTTTGATACTCAAAACCCAAGAAGATGAGCCTCTGAACAACCTACTCAACATGCAGTGGAGCTGCACAAGATGAAATGTCACCTCAAAGGCTCTGTGATTCCATATAGCCACTAGGAAGAACCTAAGATAAATATCCCTATTCCTGTTGAAAATAACCCTATTCCAAATTTTCAGAATCTCTCCACGTGGCACCCAATATTTGACTAACAACTATGTGGTTTGCTCTGAGAAATCTCTGAGAAAAATCCTTTGGATTTAGAAAGCTGCAGTCATTTACAGTTCCTTTTTCAAAGGAGCCACACAAGCATCACTCTCACATCAGAGACACCCAGAGAAGTGCTCAAGGAACTGTTCTTCATGATTTAAACACGTGCAAATCTAAAAAATCATCTTAAATGGCTAAATCTTTCCAACTGTTGATAACTTAAGCACTTTCCTTCACCTCACTTAAGAAAACAAAATACATCACTCAAAAAATGAACCCATAAGCCAACACTATCATCAGGACACAAGAAAAACCTGACTGATAATGCTCTTCCTCTGTTAAACAGACTGTACTGAAATTCAGTTACTTCTGCATCTCATGTTGAAAAGATTAAGCTTTTATCTTTTCTAAGTAATATTTCAACGAAAGCAGAATGTATTAAAATCAGGGTCAGGCTCAAAAGTACCTCAGATTTAAGAGCCTGCCATATGCTGAACACTCTTCTCCCAATCCAACAAGATGTTCAAACCACGAGCTGAAACTTCAGCACAAATAGTCTCAGGCAGCACCACTCATATGCTTAAGGTTTGCTGGATTAGGGAAGAGCACTCCAGTCTTTGTTACAGCCCCAGGGCTGCAACAAGTTTAAACCTAGAATACAAAAACCAACTGAATTATTCAGGATTCTGAACTAATGAATACATGGAAGTGTTTTGCTGAACGGGAGGCTTGATCAAGGGAGGTCTTTAAACATATGCTTCACTTCAGCTGCTGTTTAAGTCTGATCTTTTTCAAAGAAGCCTCTGCATGAACACTGGGTGTTTTCTTTAGCTTGCAGCTCCCACTATGCCAAGGATTCAGAGTACATTATGGGGGAAAAAAACAGCCCATGGCAGGCTCAGGAAGAATGCTTTTGGGAGACACTATATTTCATTTTAAACTTTCCATTACTTTTACAGCTTCAGAGAAGCCCAAGTTGTCCCTAAAAATCCAGGTCATAAACCAGTACACAGGTACCTCCCTGAATTTTAACTCAAATTCCCATCTTCATCGAACAAGATGCCAGGAAACAGAGAGAAGCCTGTTACCAAAAACTTCAATAAAATTCAATTAAATTACCCAGATGGTTTTCATTCCACAGAAAATACTAAACCAGCAGTTTGCAGAGCAGAGCATTTTCTAAATACACAAAATGAAGAGAAAACAATACACAAGTGGAAAGGGCAAATGCTGAGCCCATTATATTTTTGTTCCAGCAGAAATGCAACACAATCAATACAATCTTGCAGTTCTAGAGCACCCGTCTTTCTGCTGTCTGCAACTGTAAGAGCCATCAAAAAAAGCACACACAGTTCCTAGTTTGACAAGATATTTCTTCCTATGCTACATGCAGAAAGGAGGACCTGCATTTCATCACATAGCCCTCAAAGCCCAGCATTCTCTACAGCACTACAGGGTGCCAAACAGCACCTCCTGAACTACCTATGTACTTTGGATGAGTCTGCAAGTAGCCAGATTTAGCATTTCTTCAAAGCACAGCTTGAATTCTGTAGCTCCTAAATACAGGGAAAACTGTCTTAGAATAAAATAGCGACTACGAAACTGGAGTTTCAAGAGCTGTGAAAGTCCTTGCCACAAAAAAAAAAAAATCCACTGAGAAGAGAAAACAAGGAGAGATACTGTAATTTTCTGCACTGTGTTACTTTAATAAACCTCCATGCACAGGTATTAAGCTACAGATGGGAAACACACATCAGATAATTGTATGACAACACCAGAAATCGTTCAAATCCACCACCAGCAGCATTAGAAAACAGATCAGAAAGATCAGCAAGAGATGAGCCACGGAAAAATCTCTCTGCAGTTACAGATGGATATTCATCCCTTTTACACGGCATCTCACTGGAACGTTTCATAGCAACAGGGCAAGAGTTATCAGATAGCAGGGGATGAGAGTGGTAACCACACAAACCAAACCAGCACCTTCCTCCAGCTCACAGCACATCTCAAAAACGATACGAGAAAACAGGCGAGAGAGCAACCTCAGTGCTTAAACCAGGGGGAGCTGTAAGAAATCAGTGAAGCATTTCTTCTTCAGGTGGTTAAGATGTTTTTTCCTGCAGTACTGCTGGTCTTCCACATCAGCCAGCATCAGTGCGACCGGCTGAACATGGCACCACAACGACAGCCATGCTCTGCAGTCCTTTGGGAGAACACGACCTGTCATCTTCCACGTGGCTCTGTCTGTGCCTGCCTACAAGAGCCACACTGCCCAGAGAAGCTCTGGGTATGAAAATGGTGGGATTACCACCTGAGACCTCACCCAGCACCCAAGGTTCTGCAGACTGGAGCCCACTGCATGAGCCACCTCTCACAGAGCTGATGCACAGCACACGCCTGGCACAGGGCAGCCTTCAGGAACACCAGATCATTGGACCCATTCCTCTGCAGCTCTATTTATAGTCTCAAGTGGTGCTGCAAGGCAAAAGGCCAAATGGTCAACAGTTTCAAAGAGCAAGTCCTGAAAGATCCCATCTGAGATCCAAGAACACACATACAACCCCCCAGATTGCTGCTAAAGATCCCTGCAGGCCCCGAGGAGGGAAATTGTGCTAGGGAGATGATGGCACCCCAGCACAGCCCCTACAACCACCTTCAGCAGAAGGGCTAAGTGAGGGATAATTAAGTATCCTCCACAAACGAGGACTCGTTTGGAAGACAGCAATTACTGCCTACTCAGAGGGATCTCTCCCAGAAAGCAGGAGGCTGCTGCAAAGGCAGGGTGGCCGATTCCTGTGGTAAGCACCTGAAGGGCTGCCAGAGACCCTGCCCAGCTCTGCAAACGTGCAGCAGCACCAGGCCCCTTCCAGCCCCGTTCTCTGTGCAGGGGCAGCTCCGGCATCTTCCAGATGCTCCAAACAGGCCCCTCCATTGCACGTTTCCACACTACCCGACACACCTGAACACCAGAAAGTCCTCTCTGGCTCCCAGCATCTTCAGGGCTGAGCTCCCACAGCACAGCTTTGCACACTAAACAGCAAAAGCTGCGTTAGCTGGGAACCAAATTATCACTTGCAGAACAGTTTTGCAATGAGATTGGAACTGCAAATTGTGCAACAAGCTAAATCAAAAGAAGGTTGATAGAGACACAATCTTATTCCACGTCCTGCCTTACTCACTTTGTAACTCTCTTCTACACAGATTTGAGCTTCTCTTGCTGTACAGCAAATAATTTCACAGGCCTAAAACGTTAAGCAGTCTCTTAAGAAACAGCATATATTTGTCTTCACTCTTAACAACCACCTTGGCCCAACAGCTTCCTCTGACAGCCACCACTCAGAGAGGCCCTTGGGCCACCAGCACTGTCAGAGAGTCCATACCACCCTTTTGACTTCCTTGCCTTCCTGTACCAGTTCAGGATCCTCTAGTTCCCACAACCCTAAAGAAATTTCCCTTTCATCCAACTACCTGTGCCCCAAATATCACCACCCATATCTCAAGCAGGTCTCCATATTTTGATTTGGGCAAGGACCTTTTAGAAACAGATGGAGCTCAAAACAATCTAATTTCTGAGCACATCTTCCTTGCCTCCTGCTCAAGCCATTCCACTTTGTACAAGTATTTTCTGGAGCTGGGTGAGAATCATCCCGGGTTAGTGCTCGTGTTACACCAAGCCACTCCTGCCTCTACCAGCAGTGCTAGGGCATGGATACAATACACCACAAAACAGACAAGCTTCTGCCAAAGAAGACATCTTGAAAAGCCCATAGTTTATTGGTTTGGGCACTCCCAAACATGATGGTGGACATGTTCAGTCCCCTGTTTTGAGTCACAGACAGGACTGGAACTCAAAGCTTCTGTGCCCCAAGCTGTGGCAGTGGCATTTCCTACTACCTGCTCTTCCTTATCTCCAAGAGCAGACCTGTCTTTGGCACGTCACTCCAAGAAAGGCTTAGCAACAGCTCACCTAGACCAGGCAACCAAATCTTCAAGGGACAGCATTCAACACCAGCACCAGCCTCTTACACCCTTCACTGGCTGACTCAGGCAACCCCCCACTCCACATGTCAGTTTTCACAAGCCTTCTTAGAAGCCAGCTTTCCCCCATGTCTTCTGTAAGGAACCAAGACACCTACCTCACAAGTTTGTGGTTTGTTTTTTTTTTCCCTAATTCCACTAGGCAACAGAACACATAAAAATGAGATGATGCAACACTAAACCAAAGTTCCCCTTATGAATATAGCCCTAGGTGCCCAACAGGATGTGACAGGTGGACAGGCAGGCGAGCTGAGCAGGAGGATGAGGTCACAAAATGAGCAGTTGCACAGCATACTACTAATCTTGAATTCCAAACTCATTATGCACAAACCTAACAAACAAAGGAGCAGCTTAACAGATTTACAATGTGCCTTCTCAAAGGGTGGAATAATTATTTATCAGATAGCAACCTTTGTGTTACAACAGCAATAAATAAATAAATGATCCAATGAACCATGCCTGTGTCTTCACTAGACATCTGGGATGTGCCTTTCGCTTGGCTGAGTCTGGGTAGAAGAGTAAATATTTGCTACAAATAAAATAAAAGCTTGCTAGACTGCGCAGAAACCCAAACACAGGAGTTAATGGCATCCCAGTGGACCCACTGCAAGAGTCCCACACCACCCTAAACTCCTTCCAGCTTCCAATGAACAGCCCACATGAGGTTTTTCCCTCTGCGTTTCTATAAGATCCTTCCCTCCCACATGCATACATAGCTCTGTATCACTCTGACCTCAGTCTCACAAGGTTGCAACTCTTATTTATTCAGGTTGAAGTCCACAAACATCATAAAATGGGTTTGTACCTCTGTATTCCTAGTTTGGGCTTTACAGCTGCATATTACCACACAAGGACACATCCAAAAAAACGTATTTCCAAAGTAGAGTCACATTTTATACAAATTCTCTCCTTTATTTAGATAAAGCTCAAAGAACACTGAAAGGAAATAGTAAATGTCCACAAAATACGCTCAGCCAGGCTCTCACACTTGGATATCTCAGTGATGATTTTCCACCCTCACAGTACTATTCTGACTTCCCAGTTTGAAGCTCCAGTACCATAATCCCCCCTTGCCCATCTCTTGCCACCTGACAGCTTTCAAGTCTCCCATCTTCTCACCATAAAACAACTCCCACCTCCATCCCAAGTTTTCTAACTAGCTGCTTCTCCTCCAGAATAACAAATAACTCCAATGTTCTGTGTGTTCACACGTTACAACAGGATGGCTGGCAGTAAGATTAGTAAAGATCATTCATCCTTCCCGTCTCCATCCTCTGAAGCATCCTTCGTTTGAGACGTTCCAGTTGTTCCCACTTCTTACTGTGTTTTTCCAGTCTCCAGAGCCCAACACCCCTACCCTGCAAGGTCTCTGCCATTCACATTCACACAGCAGTTTGTGTTGTCACGCAGGACAAAGACAAGAGACGGTGTCTCAGCATCCTCTGCTGTGACAAGCAGGAGCTGTTATTGGACTGATGCTTCAAACGCATTGAACTTGGCAAGCTTCCTGCACCTAAATATCTCAAAGATGATCAACGTCTCTCTAAGTATCCAAAGCACTAATTTTCACAATATGAAGTCCTTTTCTCTCAGAATTCATCACAAATAAATTCTTTAATGTAACCATAGGCCAAACCAGGTACATAATCCTGGCACTCAAACGAATTTTGCTGGTGAAGGTTTGAGTAGATACAAACCTCTTTCCTACTGCCTGCAACCTCAGTGGTCTCTTCACCAGTAGTCTCACAAGATGGTCTGACAAGACCCGACCCCCAGCATTCTCCACTCAGCCACACCAGCCTGAGCAGCAGGTTCAGGTGGCTTTACACCCATTTTGTGCCGAAAGAACACCACTAACAGCGAGGTGCAACGTACCTGTAAAACTAGATCAGCAGTTTGGGGGGAGTATTTAAGGAGGATGAATCCAGCTCTTCCAAGAGATGGGAACTGCCACATCATCTCAAATGCGACCGTTTCCCTCAGCCACACTGTCCCTGTGAAATACCAAGTGCAGGATCCATCTTCAGCCGCCTGACACCATACCTGTGGTATTCTACAGTAAAAGAAAAACGGGCTGAAAAGAAGGTATCTGTTTATTCCTGATGCTCATTTCTCCAAGTAATACAGAATTCATAAACTCCACATCTGCAAATGTATGTCTGCCTACACTGTAAAGGAATAATCTTCATGGGAACTGATTAAAAAAAAACCCTTGTTTACTGTTGGAGGCTAATTACAACATTAAAATACTAGCCCGAACCCTACATTAAACTTGCATTCTGTTTTACATAGCAGTGTACGTAACAATCATCACAGCAGGCAGCTCTGTTGGCTCATGCTGGAAGAAGTAATTATATATTATAGCAACACATTTTTGCCCTTCAACCTGCCAGTCCAGTCCATACAGCAGCTGTGAGCAGCAGGTCAGGGCGGGGGGGAGGGGGAGCCTACAGAGGGTTTCTACATAATCACTTACCACTAAAGGAAAAAAAGCTATAAACCACCAGACCCCAGCTTGCATGCTTGGCAGAAAGCTGCTAACACAAGCAGTACAGCAGCAGGGATGTTACCAGAAAAAATGAGCTCGATCCAAAGGCACTATTAGTGGTTACAGTATTAGCTAGCAGCTGTATTACAAGCTTTCCTTATTAGTTTTCATGATTTTTGTACTTGTACCAGTGATACTCCCACCATCCTCTTTTACTTGGACACTCCTAGGTTCTCCTTGAAACATTTCTTCTCAGGTGAAGCCCACACACATCAATGACATGGGCCTATGCAAGCCACAAGCTGAAATCCTGGCCAAGGATACTGTGACAGAATCCTTTCAACAGGCAACCCCAAAAACAGATCCTTGGGGCTTTTAACACTGAAAACTGCAGATAGCTTCCACCTCAGAGATGGGCTGGAGGACAGGCTGACCCTTCTCAGCCTGTATTACAGACTTCAGTTCCAGTGTACCTAAATATTTCACCCTTGAAAAGCATCAGCTTTTTTACAGCTCTTGCAGATAAAGCAGTAGCATTGTTATGTTATGAATATGCAACAATATTCCTCTTCCTGTGCTGTTTTTCACCAGAATGAAATGAATTGCAGAACCACATACAAGCCAACCATTGCCCTGTTCCTGTTTAGCTGCTGGGATTATTTTAAAAATAAATAAAATAAGCTCAGCTCTAGTATAACACAATACTGATGCCATAGTTAAGAGTCCAGCAAAATCTGCTATGCTGTGCTGCTTCATGCTGTCTTTGTTCCAGCAAAAATTATATTAAAAGACCACAAATTTTACCAGACAAAAATATTACAACCAATACATTTCAAAAATTTTTTGAATCCAAAATAGAACAAAGACAATAATGGCTGAGAGCCTGACCAGCTTAATGGAAGTTGGACTCTCATTTTGTTCTCAGCACTGAAACAGCAGATCCTGCTCGGAAGCCAATTAACAACCAACATGCAATTTCAAGTTTTAGCAGAAAAGTAAACAGAAGATTATTCTTTCTATTTCATTTTCCAAGTCTTAAAGCACGTTGCTTTGGAAAGCAAGCCTAGAAATAGGAGAAGAGCATTGAAAGTGTCAGAACAGGTTTCTCCTGCACCCTCATCTTGAAGCAGCTGTACATATTTCTTCCCATTAAACTTTTAATCGCAGATTGCGGTGAGAGGCTGAATTTGTTTACTAAATAACATCTTCAAGTCTCTTCTGCTCTTGTTTTGCAGTTCTCTTCTAGATCCTGACCAAATCAGGAATTAGCACGCTGCCTGCCATCGTGCTGGAAATGGCCTCCAAAACAGCACCCTGGGTGCCAAATAACAACACACGGTGCAAAATAAGCTCTGCAGCGACTTCTTAATGACAACTGGTAGGTTCACAGCAGTCCCAAAAATTCTGGTCCAGAGGCTTATGAAATTACCTCCACTACATCTGGGGAAATGAGCAGTGCCAGGGACATGCCAGCCAGCCATTAGCAGGGCTGCATGCTTTATTTTCAGTTTTCATTTTAAAGGCAGAAGAATATATTGATCCAAATGATCACCTGGATCCTGTAAATGGATAGCAGCCAGCTAAGGAAGCCTCCTGCTCGCCAGCAAGGTAGGGATTTATTTGCTGCAGAGTGCACATGTACTTAGAAGCAATACAGCCAGAAGCCTGATAATAAGAAAATGCATGTGCATGCTAAAAGGTGCAAAGTCAGTGCAGTGAGCTCAGCCTCAGCCTATCCACGCACTCTCTCCTCAGCCTGGCAGCCACACAAAATCCTCCCGAGGAAAGAAGTCTAGGGGGGCAAAAAGGTGACGTTCAGGAGTTGATATCAAAGCAAATGCTGAACTGGATTTCACGGGCTATTTCTGTTTCCTTGCTAAATAGCAAAGGCCTACTGCAAATAACAGAGAGAGAGTTTTGCAGAAGAGGAAAGGTCAACAAGGTTCTCTCAGCAGGGTGAATGCTCTGCTACAGACAGGGAGCAGCTCCCAGGGCAAAGAAATAGAAAGAAATATCGCTTATTGTCTCCACATGTTTATACAACAGACACTCCGACTGCAGCCCTTCCTTTTAAGCCTGTTCTCAAAAACAACAATGTAGAAAAAGATGTGGCAATGGTTTCCTTCCCACTGAAGTGAACTGGAGGTGCAGAAGAAACATGGGATTACTGACTAACAAAAATGCTGCCAGAGAGATTTCCCAGAGACACACTTTCGGCTTAGCTCTACTGCTGCTGACACTGGTTCAGACGTTTAACTCCAGCCAGTGCTAGCCTAGGCATCACTTCAGACTCAGCTAGGATTACCTTTTAGTTTCAAACACGTACTGTTCCTCTGAAACAGACGGAAAAGTATTTCAGGAACTTTTTAAATCTGTTCCTCCAAGATAGATTTTTATTTTTTTCAAAGGGAGTGAGACGCGGTTCCTGGATGGGAGCACATGTGACCTGTTCTAAATAAAGGATATTTTCCACTTCTTGCACAACTGGAACAGATATAAGCAGTAGCTTGAACAAACTGCATTGCAGAACCCAACCAGAATATAAAACACTTGAATAAGATCCATAAATAGCAGTAATACGAAAAGACTACCTCCAATGAGGCACAAACTCAATGTTGAGAAGCCTAATGTAATCAAGTTCGAATTTAATCATGCTGCAAAGTTCATTTACAAAATTTAATTTGATCATCTGCAGACTAAGGCACTTTAGAGAAGTCATCTTTGGCTCCAGAATAAGTACATGTTTCAAAAACGTGTGCCTCTTTGGTGAAATTACTATTTCCTCAATAAACATTGGGTATTAAAAGGGACGTTTTGACTAAATCAAACTTCAATGCTTAACACAGCATGAGAAGAGGGGGAAAAAGGGGAAAAAAAAAAAAAAAAAGGGTGGAACAAGAGTACTTTACAGAGGATCCTAACTGGATAGAGAGGAGGTACCAGCTGATATAAGTAAAATAATGAAGGTTTACATTTAAAAAAACATTTGGACAGCATTAATGATGAGAATTTTATAAAAAAGTCACTCCTTTAATAATGACAAACTCCACATCTCAATGCTATTGCTCACAAAGCAAGAATAGGCTTCCTAAAAACTATCATGCAACTTAAAAGCATTTCCTAATAATTTATTCCACTAAAAATACTTCAGTGACTGCATCACTCAGGTGCTTTTTAAACACTCTGAAAATAAATAAGCTGGGAAAAGGCAACAGAAAAAAAAAGCACAAACAGCAGTAATTTACCTGCAGGTACATGGTTTTATTAAAGCAGTAAATTACAATTGACAATAATTTGCTGGCACTTGCTAGGTCGTGCATACCATCCAAAAGGACACAAATTACAGAGAACCAAAAAACAGCAAAAAAGCAACTGAGTACAGAAATTTTCTTGCTGCCTTTGGCACATCTGGGTGAGTTCAGCTCATCCTGCACAAAGGCAGTCTTTAAGTCAAGTCTTGACTTCCAGTTTGATACCTTTCATAAGTCAAATGATTTAAAGAATCCATGTTAGCAGTATGATAGATGTAACTAAAGCCTTCAGTGCCCTGGTCACTGCATGCCAGCACGTCAGGGGCTGTCTTTACTTTTGGTAATACCTGATTATCTTCCTCAACTGATTCCCTGACAATGAAACTCCACCGATTTCATAGTGCACTGAAAGAAATCTTTACTTCTTCATTGCATAAACATGTATATATATTTAAGTGTATGTACTTTAAAATTATAACTATTATCCTTGAGGAGCACGGCAGGAGAGGAACAAAGTGTCAATGTGAGGAAAAAAAATAAATCTCAATTATCTTACTGGCTAGTCACACAGTCCAGTTTCCTCCCACAGTGAAAAGTGACTCTGGAGAAATCGAAGCCACTGAAACATGTTCTCAGGTTTCAAAGATACCCAACCACAGCAAATTCCAGAGAACCCTTAAATGTAGCTAGCACTTCCCTCAAGAAGCTAACTTCTCATGAGGCTGAGGGGTTTAGCAAATACTGTTGGAATTGATCTATGTCAGGCCCGTGTATTCTCTCCATCCCTTGTGATTAAAGCTTTTTGCTGGGCTCACATTCTTCCTTGGCCTCTAGCACTCAGTTGTGGCTTGGCCTAAGTCAGTATAGTATTTGCTGAAAAAAAGCTTTTATTATCAGACCCCTTGTGGCTTTGGATTGCAGACCTGAATTGTGAAATAGGGATGGAGTAACTGCGAGAGCACACGAAAGAGGAGAAATCTTTAACTGGGTGTCAGATACTGTAAAACAAGCCATCTGGGAGGAAACAAATAGGAGTTTTACTGAGTGAAGGACAGTGCTATCAGCAGGGTTCAGTTAAACTGGCCAACAACAAAATGTTTCTGCTTGGCTCGGAGCACTGATATTCTTATTTCTGAGCTGGAGGGCTTTTCTAGGTACTGACAGTGTCAGCTGCTATGAGTAAGCCAAGGATGCTTCTCACCTCTTACAGTTAAAAAAGACCAGAGAAAGCCTGGAATGTTGCTAGGAAATCAGCAGTTCCCACCAGGGAAAGGAGCAGATTGCTATTGAGACTCATCTCCTAACATCAGTTATTGCCTCTGGTTTGCCTGCTCCCCTGACACCACCCTTCCAGAGCAAGGCTGTGGAGAAGACATGAAGAAAGCCATTCCCATGGCCACAGTCCCATCAGTACACCACGCTGACCTGGTGCCATTCCACTGACTGCTGTGCAATCACTCCTGATTTACATCCAGGAGAGAAAGCAGCAGGGTGATGTTGGATACTGGTGATAATCATCAGCCAGACTGGTTTCAGGCCTCAGCGAAGCTGAAGGACCACAGAAGTCCTCTTAGATTATGATCTGCACATCATGAGGCAAACAGGTTTGTGAGCAACTTTTGCCTCCTGTTATCACCAAGTATTATCAGCCTGGCTCCAGGGACAGGTTTATACACACCTGGCAGGGGCCCCTGGCTGCTTTGCCTCCATCTCCTACAAGACCAGGAAGACAAGTGAGACTCTACCTTGGGGTAAGAGCCGTACGTGAGCTGGGCAGGCTCCACTCTGGGGTGAACATGTCAGCTCCCTGTTTGCCAGGAAAGCCATGGGTTGTGATCCCACCCTCGGGGCTCCTTCTTGTATGCATGGGTACGTGTGGAAGGACACGAGGCAGACCAGGGCAAGCTGGTCATTTCTCCTACCCAACAGATGTTGGCCTGAGGCACCACCAGGATGTCAGGATGACTGACAGGAGGGCTGCCTTTAAGCCCAAAGGATGTGAAACCAGCACTGCCCACAAGCATCAGATAAGAACACAGTGGACAATGCAGTTTAGGGAAGTTTGAAGTGACAACATTTTGAAGATTTTTAAGAAGTCCAGTGCTTCATTACAGAGTATCTTTATTCACTTCCCCTTGAGAGAAGTGAAAAACCCAGGGAAGCATTTGGGTCCCAAAGCATCAAGTCACAGGAACATAAATCAGTTGGAACATCTAGGCAAGGTCAAACACAGACCTGCTATCTAAGCTCCAGTGCAGGCCTGCTATCTATGCTCCATGCTCACGCCATCTAAAGGCATGGACAAACTGCTGACTACAAAGCAGACAACCATAAAGGGACAACTGCACACCAGTTAGAACCCACAGCTAACACAAACAGAGCTACTGGACCATGGTGTCACAGTCTACCCCACAACTGCTGCACTCCACTGGCAATGCAGGCACTGAACCCAAAGCCCTGCGGGTCTCCCAGCTGCCTCCCACCACTGCTGGTGAACCCATCTTCTCTGCACTGCCCTCCCTCTGCAATTAGCCTGGCTCCCAGATAATGAGTTGGATAATGGTAACTTCCCCACACAACTTTAGAGAGCAGCTTTGGTTAGGTTAGCTGGCCCATCGGGCCATGAAAGGCTGCACACCACTGCTACATGCACAATCTCTCAGTGTTACTACATGTTCAGTGTCAGACAGGGCTGCTGTGAAAACAGGCAGCAGGAGGTGGCCCTTGACTTGCCAGTCCTTGCTACAGCAACAGAACTTTTACCACCTTTTACTACAAGATCTGCAATGTTTCTTAAACATTCAGAACACAATCATTCATTTGTTTACTTTGAAGTCTGTCTGGCAGGTGGCACACCCTAAGCTCATTCTACCACAATTTGCTTTTAAAAATTTATCTTCTCATTCATTTTTCAAACGCACAGGCAGATGTACGAAAAGCAGCGTTCAGAACTCAAAACCACGGCGATGAGGACAGGTTAACGACTGACTTGACTGCAAACAAGAAACACTGGCAGCAACGACCTTCTCTGCCACGCCGTGCTGCTTAGGAGAGCGCCGTGATGAAATGGAGGGGTCGTTACCGCCAGAACGCTTTGAATGAAGCGGCAGAGGAGGGAGAAACGTGTCACCGCTGACAAGGTGGGTGCTCAAGGCACGGGAGAGCTTTCCCTTTCTTTTTTCATCACTAGGCTGGAAAGCAGGTACCGAACACGACGGAAAAAGGGAGCAACACACACCGCCTCATTTCGCTTGACAGAGCGTATCTGCGCGACGCAGCTGCTCCAGATAAACCTAAAGCATGTATCTCGGGGAAAAAATACTTTAGGAAGAAAGTGACGTACTCAAGCAAAAGTTTCGCCGTCCCCAGGCAACTGGGAGTAACAAACCTGCTCTCAGAGTAAGAAAAAAATCAAACCAAAACAACCTTCCGTGCCACAAGACCTTGCACCACCTCCGCAGCTTGGCGGTGACCCCCCGAGT
>NW_008620943.1:30345-31506 GCF_000691845.1 Merops nubicus | reverse complement strand
ACACTCTGTACCCTCATCCAGGTCGTGAGGCCGTAAAAATTCACCACACTAATGAAACAATTAAGTTTCAATTCCATAAAGCCTACTGCAAAATAATTAATGGTTCCTCACTTTTAATCCATTTAAATAAAAAAAACACTTTGACTTAATATAATTGAAAAAAAAAAAAAAATTACACCTCCAAAAACGAAATCTGTACTTGTACTAGTAGTCTAATTAACTTCTACAGCCATAGGTAAAAGATAACATTTTAAAAATTCTTCACCAAAATAACCTAGAACAGACAACATCAATAGAACCGATAAAAGAAATAAGATAGAAACTTATAATTTAGATACATCTGTGAAACTTCAGTTCATGTGCAGGTACTTCAAAGTGCAGTTGAGGGATTTTGTCACAATTGAGTCCATCTGCATCCATTTATGTTGCTGGGCCCTCTTTTATTAACAACAGTGGATTTTTTTCTTTTGCTCCTGCTTGATACATGTGTTTTCATTTAATTTAGAAGGACATACTGGCCCTGTGGTCTTTCTTAGCTAGTACTAAAGAAGTGTCTGCCCAAGGCTTTTACAATTGTATTTTTTCTACCTATGGCTCCTTTCGAAGATGTAGTGTGTGTTACCATCTAAACTACAGAAGACTTTTATTAATATATTTACAATGTAAGTATAAAGAAGTTTTTAATGTCCTTTTTAAAATTACTGACTTAAACTGTGTTTTCATTTCATTGAGGAAATAATGCTGTTCTTAAGAAAACTTGATGACTGAAAAAGGAAGCATCGCACCATTAATTTAGGAACCAATGTGAAAGAACTGGCCACTCTTAAAAGCCAGCAAGATAAAAAAAGGAGAATAAAACGTTTCTTCAATCATCTGCTGAATCCATTCATAGTACAAACCAATTATTTCCTCTCACTTTCTTTTAACATGGAGGATATGAATACGTAGGAAAAAAATTTCCTTGATAACAGTACTTTTCCAGTCTGAATTCAACCCTAATTCATTGTTGCGATCCTTAAATTCAGTGAAGGTACATAAAATGTAATTTTCAGTGTTCCAGACAATGAAGGTGATGGTTATCTGTTCGTGGTGCAGGTGCCCTGGTGCTGGTGGACGGTGCTGCAGACGTGGCCCCTGTGAGGAGCCCCAGCCAGTCCCCGA
>NW_008620943.1:0-30322 GCF_000691845.1 Merops nubicus | reverse complement strand
CCGCCCGCCGTGGGGGCACCTGGGGAGAGCCAGGGCGGGAAGGGCAGGACAGGACGCTGCCGGCCCTGAGGGGAAAAGGGCGAGGAATGGCCCCAACAGCGCCGACGAGAGAGGGGCAGGAGGTAGAGGAGCTGCTCCAGGGGTCCCAGCACAGATCCCCTGCAGCCTGTGGGAAGGACCCAGGCTGGAGCAGCTATTTCCTTGTAGCCTGTGGAGAGATCATAGCTACAGCCATGGAGGACTTCATGCTGGAGCAGGGTATGCCCTGAAGAAACTGTAGCCCATGGAGGGTCCGTGCTGGAACAGGCTTATCCTGAAGGACTGAAGCCCATGGCAAGGAGCAGCACAAGACTTAACTGCAATTGCCCATTCTCCATCACCCCTGCTCTGCTCAGGAGGAGGTAGAGGAGGAAGGAAAGAAGGAGGGAAGTTGAGCCTGGGAAGGGGGGAAGAGGGGAAATAGATGTTTTAATGTACTTTTTTTTTAACCTTCACTGTCCAAATATATTTAAGGAAAAGAAATCAGATCAGTTTTTCCAAAGTTGAGTCTGTTTTGCACGTGACAGTAACTGGCAAATGAGCTCCCTGACTTTGTCTCAACGCATGAGCTTTTTTCATCTTATTTTCTTTCCTCCTGTACTGTTGAGGAGGGGAAAGGAATGAATGGCAGCATGGGCATATGGCTACTGGCCAAAGCTAACCTACCACATTATCTCTTACTGCCCTTCTTCAACTGCAGTCAGAAATCATGTGAATGTAGGTTTTATGTTTTGTCCTACCTTCCTTTGATAAAATAATAAAATTTCTCTTCCAAAATAGCCATTGTGTCACGTTGGATTGTATGACATCTTACATGTCAGGCTGCTTGTCAAGTAGAATGGTCTTTTCAGTTATTAGCTAAAGCTATTGCAAGATTTCCAGCTTTTTAGCATTTGCATATTTTTATCCAAATAATGTTTTGAGCAAAATAGAGATCAGAATCACCATCCTCCTTATCTTCAGTTGTGTATAATGTCCAGAGTTTTATCCTTCTAAACCAAAGAATCTTCAGTCTTGTTCCTTCAGTCCAAACCAGGAGATGAGAGAGACTGTCATCACCAGTAGGTTAAGGAGAACACAAAACCCAGGCTTCTCCTGTTGTGGTTAAATTTACTCCTCACTGAACTTAATCTTGAGTATTTTTAAAATCAGTACAAGACCTGTGGCCTGATACTAGCACTGTTATTACTGCTATTACTGTATTTACTGGGTTACATGGCTATAGCAGTCAGTGGAATACTTAAGATTACGATCGCAGCTCCTCTTGAATGTACACCAAGCTTCTAAACTCTGACAAAGTGATAACAATTTTGGTCATTTGCAAAAGCA
Source organism: Merops nubicus (assembly GCF_000691845.1). Classification (NCBI taxonomy): domain Eukaryota; kingdom Metazoa; phylum Chordata; class Aves; order Coraciiformes; family Meropidae; genus Merops; species Merops nubicus. Next base: position 28,954 of record NW_008620943.1, on the reverse strand, counting down.
GAATTTTGGGTCCTTGGAGCAGTAATTTCCTCACAGTACAGAATTTCTTCTTGATATCTAATGAAATATATCCTCTTTCACCTTAAAGCCATTACCCCTCATCCTGTCATTACTCTTCCTGATAAAAAGTCCCTCCTCATTGTTTCTGTAGGTCTCCTTTAGGTACTTCAAGGATGCAGTAAGGTGTCCCTGGAGTCTTCTCTTCTCCTGGCTGAACAACCCCAACTCTCTCATTCTGTCCTCATAGAAGTGTTCCAGCCCTCTGATCATCTTTATGGCCCTCCTCTGGACTCACTGCAACAGGTCCATGTCCTTCTTATGCTAGGGGCCCTGGAGCTGAACACAATACTCCAAGTAGAGTCTCACCAGAATGGAGTAGACAGGGAGAATCACCTCCCTCAACCTGCTGGCCACACTTCTCTTGATGCAGCCCAGGGTGCAATTTGCTTTCTAGGTTGTGAGTTCACATTACTGCTTTATGTCCAGTTTTTCATCCACCAGTACCTCCAAGACCTTCTACACAGGGCTGCTCTGAATCCATTTATCATCCAGCTTGTGCTTGTGCTTGGCATGGCCCTGACCCAGGTGCAGGACCTTGTACTTGGCTTTGTTGAACTTCAGGAGGTTCATTCGGGCCCACCACTCAAGCCTGTCAAGCTGGCCCTGGATGACATCTCTTCCCCAAGTATCTTGACTGCAACACAGCTTGGTGTTGTGGGCAAACTTGTTAAGGGTGCACTAGATCCCCCTCTCCATGTCATTGGTGAAGATATTAAATAGCGTTGGTCCTTGGTACAAGTACAGACCTTTAAAGGACACCATTCCTTACTAGTTTCAACTTAGGCACTGAGCCATTTACTATCACTTTTTGGATGCAGCTACCCAGTCATTTTTTTATCTATCAAATAGTCTATCCTTCAGATCCATATTTGTCAAATTTAGAGAAAAATATTGTGTGGGACCATGTCAAAGGCCTTACAGAAATCAATGTAGATGACAACTATACCTCTTACTTTGTCCACTGATGCGTGATTACTTTGTTGTAGAAGGCCACTAGATTAGTCAGTCATGGTCTCCTCTTGGTGAAGACCAAGTGCAAGAATTGTTGCTGAGGAGAAATTAGAATTATGTACTGTTCAGGTGGATAGATTGCAAAGCTGTTATTGGTTGCTACGAAGAGTACAGGGAATCAATACAACTTCATATTGTCACAATAAAAAGAAGAATTAAATAAAACGTGCCTCTGTGAACCTTGTCTCTTGGCAGTTATTTCATGTTAATGAGTTTATTAGCTTAAGTGCCTTCAGCATTTTGGAGTAGTACTGCAATTACAACAAACTCAAAGTGGTAAGTGCCCAGAGATTTTATCAGTGGGAAGAGCTTTTTAAAAGTTATCATCCTAATGATTTTAGTCATTTTGTGGGAGTGAAAAAAAAGGGTAAAAATAGGAATAGCAATTGTTAATTGTATGGTTATTTTATAAATTAGATAGGAAAAAGCTTCATTTCAAAGAAATAAGAAATATTTGGCATTTAATAAGATGTTCTGTTTCAAATCCTTCACTTCATTATACATGAGTGTGGGATCTGCACAAAGTCTGATCACTTTAAACAATGAAAACAAATGTGACAGGCAAAATATGCTCAACTGACAGTTTATTAAGCCAGCTTAAGTGTAGAAACAATTGTAAAGCATAGGGATAATGGCCACAGCTGGTTCATAGCAAAGGAATCAATTTTATTGATTTAAAGAAATTAATTCCATGATTCTAATTTAATTTGTCAATGCCATTCTTCGTTAAGACAAGCTTGGTAGAAACATCAAGAGATAGAGAACATACTGGATAAAAGACTGATTCAAAGAACTGTTCCAGATCAATGTGTTTGTATAAAGTGATGAAATTCATATATGTGCCCAGCTTCTTCAGGTTCCAGAAATACCAAAGCAGGTGGTGTCACGTGCATTTGGCTAGCACAGACAGCAAAGAATAACTAGCTTTTCATTTTATGATGTGACAATAATATTGTCTGAAAAATTAATGCAAACCCCTCGGCTAGGAACATTGGGGCTTCTTAGAATTGGTATTCTAAAGGCATCTGTTTTCACAGCTATACCTGCTAGTTAATACCAATGAGAGGCTGATTTCCACAGAGGCAAGTAACAGTCAGTGCTTCTGAGATGAAAAAAAACAGCTAAGCCAGGAAAAAAACAAGCCAACCAACCAAGTGACAAATTCATTGCATCCCAGAATCACAGGCTAAAAAGTGGCAGGTGTGAAGTAATGCAATCTGCAGGGCAAAACTGGGTTAATCACATTCTATTAGCAGATTTTAGGTAGGTTAATAAAGGATTGTTTTTCATCAGTCAAAGAAGTATTCTATAGAAACTTTACAGTTTGAGGATTTGGGTGGGGTGAAGATCAGAGGTCCTAATTTTTAATATGAACACCTGCTCCACTGTGTCCCCACGCAATGAAGGGCTGGGAAGGCAACTTTAAAATGAGATTGTGATGGGAATAAAATTTGCCTAATAAAGGTAAAATGTAAGCAGAACTATGCTTCCTGTTCAAAAAATAATAATTAAATTTTGGTAATAGTAAGAAGTCCCTGACAGTGAGGGTCCTGTAGGAAAACTTCAGCATGCAACGCAGGATTATTTGCATCTACAGTTTATTCATGAATGGAGATGAATTGATTTGGCCTGTGAGTGGTGCCACCCGCTTGCAAACCTGCAGCAGTTTCTGCAGGAGGGTTTTTTGCTGTTTATTCTCTGAAGAATGAATTACGAGGACTGGAGAGTATCTGAAGGTCTAAATCGTGTGTTTGTAAATAAGCAACTGATTGTTTTAATAAGGCAAAATGTAGCTGAAGGGGTGGTATTGTCTCCTGTATTGTCTCCTGAAAGCCTGTGGTGACCCCACAGAACTACTTCTTGGCACTGCAGACTGAAGAACTAAAAAAGTTTGCATCAGGTGACACCTCGGAGCTGCGTAAGACAGCCCGATCAACTTTCCATGTAACAACTAGTGCAAGCAAAGAAAAGCAATGGGTGATAGCAGTAGGTAACTTGTTTTATGAGAGGTACAGAGGCATCAGTTTGCACCCCTGATCCATTTTCTGGAGAGGTCTGATGGTTACTAGGGGCTCATATCAAGGACATCACTGAGAGACTACCAAATCCTGTACAGCTCGCTGATTACTATCTGTTGCTGTTGTTTCACATGGGCACCAGTGATACAGCTAGAAGCAACCTGAAGGGTATTGGGAGGAATACAGAGCCCTGGGAGTGGCAATGAAGGACTCAGGGCTGCTGGCAGTCTTTTAATCAGCCCTCCTAGTCAAAGGGAAGGGGCTTCAAAGGGCAAATCGGACTTGGAAAATCAATAAATGGTGGTGCCACAGCCAGGGCTTTATCTACTTAGACCATGGGACTTGCTTTGAGAAACCTGCTCTCCTGGGGTCTGGTGGGATCCATCTCTCAGAGTTGGGGGAGAGAATTGGGGGAGAGCATCTTTGGCCACAGGCTTGCCAATTTAGTAAAGAGGTCTCTAAATTAGAGTTGCCAGAGGAGGGGCAATTCAATCCATCTCATTTTGAGGCCTGTGCCAGAAATACATGTCCTGGGCCTGGAGAAGGATCACAGGCCACCAAGAGAGCACCTGAAGTGTAAGATAATGGAATCCAGACAGTAAGCATTCCAGCCACTAGGTTAGCTTCAGTGGGGGCACAACTTAAATGTCCCTATGCAAATGCACGGAGCATGGGGAGCAAACAAGAGGAGTTATGTGTGTGGGTTATGATGATATTGGCATCACTGAGATGTGGTGGGGTGGCTCCTATGACTGGAGCATGGAAATATATCAGTATAAGATCTTTAGGAAAGACAGGCAGGGGAAAAGAGGAGGAGGTGTCCACCTCTATGTCAATGATCAGCTGGAGTCTGTGGAGCTTGGCTTGGGGAGGGATGAAGAGCTGACAGAGACCTTATGAGTCAGGGTTAAAAGGAAGGCAGGGGAAGGTGATACCATGGTGGGTGTCTGCTACAGGCCTCCTGACCAGGAAGACTGAGCAGATGAGACCTCCTATAGACAAATAGAAGCAGCTTCACATTCACAAGCTTTGGTCCTCATGGGGGTTTTCAGCTACTCCGATCTGTTGGATGGACAGCATAGCAATGTACCATCAATCCAGCAGGTTCCTGGAATGCATTGACAATGATTTCCTTCTACAAGTGGTAGAGAAACACAGGAGAAAAAGTGCTATGCTTGAACTTGTTCTCACCAAGGAGGTGCTAGTAGTTAACAAGAAGGTCAAGGGTAGCCTTGGCCACAGTGACCACAAAATGGTGGAATTCATGATCCTTAGAGCAACAAGAAGGGTGTGCAGTGAGCTCACTATCGTGGACTTCAGGAAAGCAGACTTTGACCTCTACAGGGATCTGCCTGATAGAGTACCACGGGATAAAGCTGGGGAGGGGAGTGAAACAAGAGTGCTGATCACTATTCAAAGACCACCTCTTCCAAGCCCAGGAGCAATGCATCACAAAAAAGATGAAGGCAGGCAAGAATGTCAGGAGGCTTGCATGGATGAACAAGGACCTCCTGGACCCACTTAGATGCACTTAGACACAAAAAGAGTCTACAGAGAGTGGAAGACAGGACAGGTAGCATGGGAGGAATACAAAGAAGTTGTCTGAGCAGACAGAGATCAGGTTAGAAAAGCTAAAGCCCAGATAGAATTAAATCTGGCCAGGGACATCAAGGCTAACAAGAAAAATCTCTACAGGTATGTCAGTGATAAAAGAAAGGCTAGGAAAGATGTGGGCCCTGTCTGAAAGGAAATAGACTTGATCATGAAGGATATGGAGAAGACTGAGGTAGTCAATGACTTCTTTCCTTCAGTCTTCACCAGCAAGGGCTCTAGCCACACCACCCATGTTGCAGAAGGCAAAGGCAAGGACTGGGAGAAGAAAGATCCACCCACTGTAAACGAGGATCAGGTTTGAGACTATCTGAAGAATCTGGAAGTGTACAGGTTCATGAGACCCAAGGAAATCCATCCACAGGTCCTGAGGAAACTGACAGACGAAGCTGCTAGGCTGCTTTCCATCATATTTCAAAAGTCATGGCAGTCTGGTGAAGCTCCCACTGACTGCAAAAAGGGAAACACAACCCTCATTTTCAAAAAAGAAGAAAAGGAAGACCTGAAAAACTACACGCTAGTCAATCCTACCTCTGTGCTTGGCAAGATCATGGAGCAGATCCTCCTGAAGGCTCTGCTAAAGGTACGTGGAAAATGAGAAGGTAATTAGTGGCAGCCAATATGAATCCACCAAAGGCAAATTGTGCCTGACAAATTTGGCCTTTCATGATGGAGTTAGAGTATCCGTGGATAAAGGAAGAGCAACTGGTCTCATCTACCTGGACTTGTGTAAAGCATTTGACACTGTCCCACATAACATCCTAGTTTCTAGATTGGAGAGGCAAGGATTTGATGGATGAATAACTCATTGGATAAGGAACTGGCTGGATGGCCACACTCAAAGAGTTTCAGTCAATAGCTCGATGTCCAAGTGGAGCCTAGTGACGAATGGTGTTCCTCAGGGATCTCTACTGGGACCAGTGCTGTTTAACATCTTTGTCAGTGACGTGGACAGTGGAATTGAGTGTACCCTTAGCAAATTTGTGTATGACACAAAGCTGTGTGGTGCAGTTGACACGCTGGAGGGAAGAGATGCCATCCAGAGGGACATTGTCTGGCTGGAGAGGTGGTCCCGTGCCAGCCTCCTGAAGTTCAACAACACCAAGTGTAAGGTCCTGAACCTGGGTCAAGGCCATCCCAAGCACAAATATAGTCTGGGTGGAGTATGGATGGAGAGTAGTCCTGAGGAGAAAGACTTGGGGGTGCTGGCTGATGAAAAGCTCAACATGAGCTGGCAATATGCACTCACCAACAAGAAAGCCAACTGTATCTTGGGCTGCATCAAAAGAAGGGTGGTCATTAAGTTAAGGGAGGTGATTCTCTCGCTCTGCTTCACTCTGGCAAGACCCCACTTGGATTGTTCCATTCAGAAGCTCTGAGGGCTCTAGCATAAGAAGGACATGGACCTGTTGGAGTGGGTCTGGAGGAGGGACATGAAGATGCTCATAGAGCTGGAACACCTCTCCTATGAGAACAGTCTGAGAGAGTTGAGATTGTTCAGCCTGGAGAAGAAAAGGCTCCAGGGATGTCTTATTGCAACCTTGCAGTATCTGAAGGGGGCTTAAAAGAAGGCTGGGGAGGGACTTTTTACAAGGTCTCATAGTGATAGCATGAGCAGTATTGGGTTCAAACTGGAAGAAGGTAGATTTAGATTAGATGTAAGGAAAAAATTCTTTTATTCCTTAAATAAATATTAGGGTGATGAGACCCTGGAACAGTTTGCCCGGGGAAGTTGTGGATGCTTCATCACTGGAGGTGTTCAAGACCAGGTTGGATGTGGCTTTGAGCAACCTGCCCATGGCAGGGGGGATGAAACTAGATGACTTTAAGGTCCCTTCCAACCCAAACCATCTTATGCTTCTGTGATGGTGTTATTGAAAGTTTACCAGATGTATGTTAACTGAGTCTGTATAATGGAAACAGTTGCCCAAATTGTTGGGTGAGATTGATAACAATTATATTTTTATGTAGAATTTCTGAAGCTACTTTATTATGACAAAAGACCTAAGAATGATGATCCAAAGTCAGTCTCTGGGAGTAGAACCAGCTAGATCATAACAAGGTGGGGGAAGAAGTTATATGTAAGCTGAAACGAAAACAACTGTTAAACACTTTGGGGTCTCAAAGAACTTACTGTAAGACTATGAAACTGTGAGTTCTTCATGGAGTTGAAGATTTCTCTTACTGTACTACAGAAGGGAAAAAGAAACTCACCCACCAAACTCAACCTTCCAACATATTCTGATTTTTGGAGGAACATGGTGAAAATTGAACGTGTGTTTGAAAGACTTGTATTATTGCTCATTTTCAAATCTGAGGGATTGATACACTTTATAGTCACTTCTCATGTTCTATGTGGTAATTCAAAAAAGGCACACCCTTCCAGAGAGGTTACGTTGGAGGGCGTAGGTGGATTTTGTGTGTATATATGTGTGGATAGTCCTACACTGTCTTTGAACATGTGCTATTGCTGCTTGTTGTTTCTAAATTTCAAAGCCACTGTAGGAGTTCAGTTTATTTTTTAAGTGTTCAAAACATTTACATACACCTAGTAAAAACATAAACACATCAGAAGAAAATGGTTTCCTGTTATTTCTTGTACAATCATAATGGTTTCTTTAGGCACAGTATTTTCTGTGGATGAGTAGTAGTTTACTGAGCCTTAGTTTTATGTATTGCAGAAAAGTAATGATCTCTTGTACGCTGAGTTGATGAGCAAAATGTATTCATCACATGGATGGACACTGATCACTAAGAGGTTATGTTCTGCTATGGCAGGAAGAGCTCATTATTTCAATTCTTATGAATAGCACAATGAGAAATCATTTCTGTACTAGTAAAAATACCAATTATAACAGTCAGTTTAGGCAATATCTGTTCAAAAGCTGATGAAAGAGGAAAATCACTTACTAAGGATGATGCTCAGGACGGCTATGGTGTGAAAATCACACCTATGCTTAAAGGCTTGGTACTATGGCTGTGGCTTTGAAAAATTCTGCAGGTAAAACTGTAAAAAGCAAATTTGCCACAACATTCATCTAGTGCAATAGATGTATTAATCAATGTTTTCAGTGCTGGTAAAAGTAATTTGGCCATCTCTCTATACTAAAATATTATACAATACTAAACCACTACAACTTCGAATGCATTAGTTAAGGAATGCAAGGAGAAGGTACCTTTTAATTCTTCCTTGGCTTAAGGTCTAACTTTTCTGACTCATAATTTCGAACACAAAATCATGCTGGAAAGTACTTAGTGAGGTCTCTAATTAAAAAAGGTTGGCTCTGGTGTTAGGCCAGACTGCTCAGGGCATTGTCCGCTGAAGTCTTGGAAAACCTGCAGAGGCACACAGCACCTCCCTAGGCAACCTGTTGCACTGCTTGCCTGTCTTCAAAGGATTTCCTTATAGAAGGCCTTTCCTTATAGAAGACCTTCAATTCCCAATCAAGTTGTTCTGGTTAATCAGTAATTCTTATTGTTCTGACGGCCAAAAACTGGACAGAGTGTTCTGGAGCATTCTAGATGGGATCAAAGGTGTGTTGAGTAAAGGGAAGTAATCACTTCTCATAATCTACTGGCTACACCTCCGCTGACATGGTCAAATCTAAGAGCTGGTTTTATCCTCTGCTGGCAGGCACTGCTGGTTTCTATTTAGCTTCCTGTCCACTAATGCCCCCATCTATTTTTCTCATATCTGCTCTCTAGCCAGTCTGTCCCAGCTTTGTACAACTGCAAAGTTTTAATCTATTCCACGTACAGGATTTAGCATTTGTCCTTGCTTAATTTCATGGTCTATTTTCTACAGTTTGTCTAAATGCTTTTTAAGCATAGCTCTGCACTTGAGTATATTGACTATACTTCCCATTTGGTAACACAAAGCTTGAAGAGGTGCATTCAGTCTTGGTCAGGTCGCTCATAAAGATAGTATACCCGGTAGGTCTTAGAGGAGACCTCTGAAGAGCTCCACTTGTAATTTGCCTGATAAAGTGCAGTATGGTCCATTTATTCCTAGCCTCTAAAGCCCATGATTCAGTCTTTTTTTTTCAGCCACCCAGACAGTAATATCAATGTTTCTCCCATTAATCCATATATCCATGTTGAAAGTTGAGGTAGACAATGACCACTACTCTGCATTGATCCAAAAATCCAGTCATTTCATCAGAGAGTGTATTTAAACTGGCCAAACATAATTTACTTTTGACAAGCATGTAGTGGCTATTCCAATTTTTTTCTCTAGGAAACCATAAATGTTTTCTGTAAGGATGTGTTTTCTCTTTTTTTTCAGGGTGATCTGGCAAGCCGGACCAGCCCATGTTTCCTTGCATTATTCCTTTCGTCCTTTTTGAAGACAGGTGGAACCTATGCCTTTTCTGAGTCATTGATGCATTTCCTGGTCTCTCCTTTCAAAGATGGTGGAGAACAACCTTACATTATCTTTGGCCAGCTTTCTTAGCATTCTCAGAAGCATCTCAGCCTGTCTTGGACTTGAATGGGCTGAGATTCCTTAGGAAATCCCTGAATCAGTTTTCTTCCACTACTGGTATAAGTAACTTTGGTAAAGTGAAAAGTTAGCTATTTAGGTTACACAATGGAAAAAAAAAATGTTGTAGGTTTATTTTATGCTTTAAAAATTTTAAAAACTGCTACCATTTGTATAGTTCTATAGCTTGTTTCTTTGTGCTACTTTGGAATACAATCATATTTTGCAGCATGAAGGAAGTTTGTGTTTTTGCGGTTTGTTTTTTTTTTTTTTTTTTAAAAATGGAAACCCAGATGTTTCTGATTAAAATCAAAGGGCTTGGAAAAAAAAAAAAAAAAAAAAAGGCTAGTTTCAGCTGTAATATGTACTATAATTCATCAGAACTGTAAAATGTGAGTCTCTGTTTAAAATTACTGTTCTGTCTCTCTGTTTTATTGGTTTTGGTGAAAACTCTAAGTAAGGTACCACAGTCAACCCACACAGCAGTCAGGTTCTAGTTTGCTTTCTAGGCATGAGCTGACTTACTGTGAATGTAAACCTCTTTCAGTGGTGTCAGAGGGTACTACTGAGGCACAAATATGTTTCCCAAGTATTTACTTCTTTCATTCAAGTATTCACTCAATAGGAAAGAAGTTGTTACTTCTCTTTTTCTACTTCCTTTAACCTTCTGGTACTGCTGTCGGCAAAAGATTGTCAGCAGGATAGAGAAGTATTCAGAAATGTTCCACTTGCTTTCAAGTTCATAGCTACTTTCACAGGCAGTTTTGCAGCTGACATCTTTGGAAAATGACGCAAATTGTGTAGAGAATGTTTCCTTTCGTCTCCTCAGTCTGTCTCCTTCCATACACAGCACTTGTAGCATTTATCACAGCATGGGATCATCATATATTGCCCCTGCTATCCCCATTTCCCTTGAAGTTCATCCTCAACAATTTAATTTGGATTCTTTCATTTCTGTACTACTAAAACTATTCCCCTTTATGCCCTACTACATCTGTGGCTGTGTTGTTTTGGGAAAATGCTTCTACCACCAACAGCTTAGCCTGAATTTTGTTCTAGCACCTAACTGTAATCTAATCTAGTATCAGATTCTCAACTTGACAAACCACATGGTTAAATTTATGTTTCTAAACTCTAAACATTTATTTCAACCTCTTTTTGTTTAAAAAAATATCACTTATATTCTGCATAAAGCTGAAATATGTAAGACTACAACTGTTTAGTTTCATGTGTTACAAGCACAGTCTTTTTTTTTTTTTAATTAAATGACAACCAGCTGACCTCAAATGCATGAAAAGCAACAGCTGGTGAAAGGAAGAATAGTGAACTTGTTTTCGTGTGGCATGACTAATTGCTTGTAGGTGCTGAGAGTGTAATTTAAACTGTTGCTGGAGCACCTAAGTCCTCTGCATTAAATTTTACTTTCTCTTGGTGGCTTATTTAACATGACTGTCACTTTGAACTCAGGAGTAGAGGGCTGTGATTGATTCAGTATTTCTATTTTGATCTATCAATCAATATTCTTTGGTCTATATTTCTGTGATCACACATCTCCATGTCCTCCTGATGAACTTGGTAAGCAGTTGTTTCCAGTAGTAAAAACTTTGGCTTGTTTTTAGTAGCCCACTGAAAAAATATATATATACGCATCATCCTTTTATTGTGATAAAATGTCAGCAGGAAAAAAAACGTGTGCAACCTTAAACAGTCATTAGAGATGGTTATTCTCGGCATACACAAGGCAGCAGCTTTTGTAAGGTTAACATCAGCATTAACAATATAAGATCAACTTCTCTCTGAAATGTTAACAGCTTCTCGAGGGAAAAAAGAGGGTTATTGCTTTTATTTTAATGTTCCCAGAGACTAAGCACGTTGCTGATGAATCTAAATAGACATGAGTATAAACCACAATATTTTTGCTTCCTCTGCTCTCATGAAGCATGCAATTACAGTACGATGTGTAAGGGTACTTGCAGCTGTATTTATAGAAAGACTAATCAATCTGATCCAGGTGTGTGTTCTTTTCACATGCCAGTGAAGATTCTACATATTTACTTCTCCCAGTAGAACACAATTCCATTAACTCCAGTAGCTGTCAAACTGCTTTATCCATTCAGTAGAGGCTTATGCTCAGTATCTGTAGTTTAGACAATAGATTGAATGTCTGTAAGTACTGGCAAAGGAGAAAAAAAAAAAATGCAGCAACAAAAAGTATGCAAGACTATGTACTGACTGACCTTATTCAATATGCAGTCACCAGTGATTTGAGGTATTATTTCCTACAGCAGCTTTGTTTGCTCCCAACTGTCCTATTCTAGATCTTCAATAAACTTCTAAGCTGTTCTAGTGCTGTCTGTCACAGGCCTCAGAATAACTGCTGGAATAAGTACGTAGAGAAACTGCCCCCTCACTCACAACTCTGCCCTCGTGCTTGTGGCTAAATAAACTGGAAGTACAGCTGGTACACTGCAGAACACAGTTCTCTATATAGTTACATACTCTCTGGTGGCTTTGGTTTGAGAGCAGTTTTCCAGCCTCGGAGCTTGAAAACAAACAAACAAAAAATCTGCTCAGCTCTTAGAATTGATGTAAATTACTGTTTGAATGCAAAACACAAATAAGAAAGCAGTGGCTTCTGTTACAAATAACAAAATGTATGCAGTTCAAAATGCAAAGCTAAACAGAGAAGACAAACAGCTGACTAATTTTCTGTGAAATTGTAGGAATTGGTTTAATTTTCCTCACTTTAAGTTAATGAAAGAAAAAGATTTCTGGAAAGGGAAGTCAAAGATACATCAACCTGTGCATGAACAAAACAGTTCATGATGTCTTTTCACTGCAACGCTCACAGCCATACTACTGTTTTCTGTATATTATAATATCCATTTCATCATGCTTATTTTATGTACACATTATGGAAAGAGGTAAGAATTCTTTAGTACAATTTACTCCTAAGGCAGAAGGACATATTTGTTTCTCTGTATTCAATTAATATACAATTGTCTGAACACTAAAATGTTTAAAGCAGGATGTGAACTATTATATTCTTTAACAGTATAAATTTTGAGTTAAGATAAAAAAAATTACTTTCTTTACAGGTACAAAAAGCAGTAAGACTTTTTTTTTTCCCCTTTTTTTCTTTTTTTAGTGTTTTTTTTAAAGTGGACATAATCAAGCTTTTCTATACTTTCCTCTTAAAATATTGTAGAAGTGTAGTAGACTTGGTTATTCATGAGATAATTCAGGCAAATAACAAGTACTTAGAGTATTGGTTATTTGAGTACAGCAATATGCAGTTGTTTGGTTTGGGATTTTTTTTTTTTTAATTTTTTTTAATATCATGTCTAAATTTGTAAAGAAAACAGAATATCTTAATATAAAGTCACAGAGTTAACAGAATAAATGTTTCTACCAAATCTAATCCTAAATGGTCTCCTAGATGAAGTATCAATTTGCTATTTCTATTTTACCTTTTTGTTGCCAAACACACAGAAGTAACAAGATCAGGTGTGTTCTTTTGATATAAGTAATAAAAATTTTGACAAGCAGGAATCTATTAATCTTTTGAGAGTTCTGTGTTAAGCAGTCATAATGACTTTTTTTGTCATATCTCAAGTACTTTTTGTCCAGAAAACATCTGCTGGTACTGTAATTGTCACTGAACAGCCTTCAGTTAGGGCTATTATCAGTCAATTCTAACTGCCTACATATTGTCTGAGATTTAAAAACCTTTGTCACAAAAAATAATGTTTTCCAAAAGTCTGATTGAAAACTATTTGAATGGAAGATGACAGACTTCATGAGGTGCTCAGCTTCCTTTTGACTTCCTATAAAAGTACTTAAAATGCTTCTAGTGTTTCAATTGTCATAGCATTAGTGTCTGCAGCAATAACTGAAGAGAAAATCTGTAAAACATAATTGTATAAAAAACTTTGTCTAATTAAATTTTATATATATATATATATATATAGAGAGAGAGAGAGAGTCCAGTCTTCAATATACTGTTTTGACTGATTGGCATTTCAGTTTTTGAAGACAACTTGAGAATCTACAATGAAAGCACAGCTTCATTAACTCTATTGGGTTGAAAACTACTGGGAAAAAAAAAAAAAAGAAAAAAGAGTAATAGTGCTAAAACAAGAGCCCTTTGAATCCAAGTACTCTGCAAGTAAGAATAACAAAATATCTTTAATTTTCAGAAGACCTTTCTTTTGTCAAAAAGCTTAGGGAAAACACATTCAGGGTTCTGATTTCTACCATTTTGAAGGGAAGATACTGTGCTTTTAAAAAAAGAGCCTTACAAAGCTGAAAAGTGCCAGGAGCAAGGGAAAATACAAAATGGAAGATGGGAGCCAACAGGGTCAGAAAGAGAGCAGATACATGGGAAAATCCTACTGGTGTCTGCCAGTCCCTCTTTTTGTTATTTCTTGAACAGCTTTATTGGCTTCACTTTACAATTTCTCTTCTAAACCTGGAAGATTCAAAAAAAAAGAGAGCTTGAAATGTCTTCAATGGCATGAGTGAAGGAGCTGTCAAGTAAGTTCCTCACAAACCAGAAGCAAGTGCTGAAATGCTGGTTCTTGGCTTTAGTCTTGGACTGGTGCCTTCCTGACAGAATTTTCATCACTTCTTTGTTATGGAAGATGAGTTTGAAAACAGAGGTATCTAGATATATCCTATCCCTGAACGAGGAAAGTTCTATTGGTTTGGTACAGTGTATTACCAAAGACTGATGTAGGAGAGGCATAATTTGGTCAGTTGAATTTGTGTGCTTTGGCACATAACTGGATATTCCTTTATATAATCTCCCGAAAACTTATTGTACTGTAACACCTGCCAAAGAACCAGCCCCACCCCTCCAATGCCTATTTAAGCCTTCTGGCATATAACTTTTTCTCACTCAGCCTGCACTGTCTGTCTAGTTTAGGGTTTTTTCCTCAACTTTAAATATCCTTGCCTGCTGTGCTATTTGTCTGCAGAAGAAATGGAGGTGATTAATTTCAGTTTTGCAGTAACTTTCTGTATATTTAAAGACTGTTGAATCCACTGGTCTCATCTTCCTCCCCTTCCTTTTCCAGGCTTTAGCTATTAAATAAGTAATAATTTTACATTCAGTTAGTTAGTTACACTCGATTTATATGTTTTTTTACTAGATAGTAGAGAACATACTAACAAATACAATAAACCAAAAGATTGTAGCAGTAGATAGATGAAATAGTTTTCCTTCAGTGAAGCAAAAAAGCTTCCCTTTGAAATCAAAACACACATTTCTAAGTCTGTTAAAATTTTAAACACTTTTAAATTTAAATCTAACAGTTTTAAACACTTAAAAAAAATAGAGTATTCAAAATGACATATGTACTATGAATAAAAAAAGAGAAAAATGAATAGAAGGTTTGACAGTAGTACTTAAGATGGTTTATGGGAGTGGTAAAAGAACCATGTAAAGTATGTATCTGCTTAGCAGTATTTAAAAGCTATTTTGTGCTTTGTAGCTGAAGAAAACCTGGATTTTCCTAGGAGCATATGCTTAGGAAATTGCTAAATACACCAAGCTTATTTCACATATCAACTATATGCACATGTACATGAAGAACAAAACCTAAGTGAATGACCTCAAAAAACAGCTCAAAGGACTCTGTTGGTATATACTGGGTTTTTTTGAGAGATGAGGACAAAGCATGTTTCTGTGTATGGTGGAGAAACTAACTCTGTTTATACAAGAATTCTGACACTTTTTTTCATAGAACAGCTTCTTTAGTTTCATTGTTTAGTTGTGGGTGTCGTCCCATGACCCTCTGACCAAAAAAAAACTTATTCTAGCTAAAATTTTAATTTCAGTCCAATCTTAGTCAAACTGTGTGCTAGGTATTTGATAAGAATGCTTTTCTTCACTGATAGAAAATTGTTGAATTGATTTTGTAATGGTGGAGAAAGAAAAATTTTGGCTTTATTGAATATTATATTGGGTATATTGAAAATCTTTCTAAAGTAGGAAAAAAAAAAAAAAAAAAAAAACCCAAACCCTTTTCTGTATATTTTGTTTTGTTGAGGAATGTTTCAAGTATTTTCACTATGGAAAATATTTCCGTCCTACATATGGTCTGGGAGTTAGAATCAACCCCTCCAGCCTCTTTTGTTTGAAGCAACAAAAATATATTTGTTCAACTAAATTGTTTTTTTTTTCCCCTTTAAAAGCTGTGATGAATATCAGAATTCATTGATAACTGACATCTTGTGGTTATTACAAGCTGTTCTGAAGATTTCTAGGATCATAAAAACTTTACTTATGCAGCTGTACTAGATCTGACTGGGATGGAGTTAACTTTCTTCATAGCAGACTGTATGGTGCTGTCTTCTGCATTTGTGAACGAAATAGTGTTGATAACACACCGATTTTTTTTGCTGTTATTGAGCAGTGCTTCAACAGTGTCAAGACTTTCTCTTTCTCCCATTCTGTCCCTGCAGCGAGTCAGCTAGGTGTGGGCAAGAAGTTCAGAGGGTTCACAGTCAGGGTGGGCCAAAGAGATATTCCAAACCTTGTGACATCACACTCAGAAATGAAAATTCAGGGGTAGAAGGATGATAGAGGGACATTCAGTGTTATGGCTTTTGTCTTCCAAGTAACAGTTACACATGATGGAATTCTACTTTCCTGGAGAAGGCTGAACATTTGCCTGCCAATGGGAAGTCGTGAATTAATTCCTCGTTTTTCTTTGCTTGCCTGTGCAGGTTTTGTTTCACTCAACAGGCTGGTTTTATCACGGTCCATGAGCCTTTTTGTCTACTTTCTACTTTTTTTTCCCATCTCACAGCGGAGGAGAGCAAGCAAGTGGCTGTGAGGGGCTTAGCTGCTGGCTGTAGTCAACACACAACAATCCTTTCTGACACCCCAGATGAGACTATTAGTCATTGAGCCTGGCTGATCACTTCTCAGTTCCTTGGTGAGAGCCAGGGAGTTGCAGTTGCTGAGATATTGCTGCCAGGGGCACCATCATGGCACCAATAGTGGCCTGCTGTTCTTTGACACACAGCAACCCCACAACAGAATGGTCATCTGAAAGGTTGAGCAAGGTAGACAGCTGTTTAATTTTCTCTGTATCCCCAGCAGCTACACCAGAGGCCCACCACTCTCTTCTTGGGTCCCTAAGGTGTTTTTTTTCTGAGGTAGTATCTATGCTAAGGATATACAGTACCTCCAGGCTGGTCACAATAAGATGCTTCTTCCATCTGTCCATTTGGAAGCTCACCCCATCGCCCAACCCAAAGAGCTGGGATGCCCTATTTGCTAAGTGGTACAAGGTAAATCATTGTTATTGTCTTGCAGGTTATGGAGTTTAGCTACTTCAGAGAAGATAACGACAGTAAGAAAATGTTTTTCTTTTTAGAATGAGAAAAAAATAAAAAATTTCAAAACATTACAAGATTGTGTTGAAGGACTGAAACAATGTCAGGAAGACCTTGAAAAATTCTACTCTTTTTGATTGGCTTTTAAAAATTAAAAAGGTCTTTCTTCTGCCTTCATATGTGGGGGAAGTATGGACAATTTTTCTCTTTCTTAAGATGCCACAGAAATGATTGCTACTTTTATCAGCCTGCTTTCAAGCTGCATGTGGGTGTTCTTACAAGTATTTAAGTGCAGGAAAGGAAATTTTACACAATTCTTCTCTCTCCTCCTGCAGTTATTTAAATATTTTTAAGCTTGGGAGTTGAATTAGAGAAATATCTAATTGCTTTGCTTCTTCAAGCTTTTCTCCTAATTTCCTCAGATTTTCAAACCTTTTTTTACTTAGGAATGAGATGATAATTTTTAATATTGTTCATAAAAGTTTCTGGTTCAATTTGTGTGTCCTGAAACACTGTAGAGTAGGTGTGCAAATAGCTTGATACGTTTTATGTAGATAAATTGTTGTTATGGCAAGCACAGATTTGGTTTTTTTCTAGTTGTATTTAATGAGCCCAGTAGAACTAATTTAATATTTGATGGTCACCATTGTATTTAGGATATAATATAGACCTATAGAAATAAATGCTGGATCTCATACAGGAAGTTGAAGAGTTGACTCAGTTCCCGTTACTGATGATTTGTCTGTTGCAGCCCCTTTTAGACAGCTGGAACAGACTCAATAAACAATGTTCTCATTTTGTCTGAAAATACATCATAAAGTAGCCAGAAAATTATATTATTTGGGCTCAAAATAGAGGATCTGGATGTTGTGAGCCTGACCTTGAGCTGTTAATCAGAATTACAATTTTCATTATGGGTGCTGTGGGGAGTATGAAGGAATAGAGGGAACATCTAAACACAAAAATCCCCCAAGCAGTCATTTTTTTTTTTTTTTTTTTTTCCCCTATCAGGAAGAATATAATGAATTAGGATCCAATTAGTGATTTGCTTCTGGAAAGATCAAAACTGCTCTGACAGCAAATTCACTGTGGTTGACTTATGGAACTTATTAACACTTCTCTTTGAGATCTATTTTTTGGTTTTCATTAAATTTTGTGAAGCACCTTCCACCTCTCCAGCCCCCACCCTCTCTAGGAAACATTTCTACCTTATAGGTCAGATGCTCCTGCGTATGATAGGTTGAAAATGCAACCTGGGAAATATCCGTCTATATATGAGGATCAACATCAGCTTTTCCTTTGACAAAATAATTTATTATATTGCAAAACAAATAGGTTTTCTGTTTTCTGATGTTCTAAGCTGATTTTGATAATTTCTGATTTTTTTTTTCCATTCATAAACCATGGGTGTGTATAATATTAAATAGCTTTTATTCTGTTAATACTTTTTTTATTCTAGAAATATTTGTGGATAAAAATTAATGTCATAAATATAGAGCACCTTAAGTCTAATCTTTCCAATATATTTCAAATCATGGCTTCCATCTAGTCTAGATGATCACCAAGGCTTCTTTCCAGTCTTAAAGACTAATGTTTTCCTCTCAGTTTTCAGTCTTTATTTCAAATCAAATACTTCTGTTTCATTTACTTAATTTTCTTACTTTTAGTAAGTACTTTTACTTTAAAGTATTAACAAATACTCTGATATTAACGTTTCTTCTTGTACAAACTAGTTTGTGATGGTTATTTTTCTGAGTAAGATCTTGAAGGAAAAAAATGTCTGCTGCACAAATTTGTTACAGCTATATGTCCTGGGGATCCCTAGTACTCTAGAATGAAGTGAGATCAAAGACGCTGGGTATAACAGATACTTTCTAGGTCCTAGAATGACCGTGCTGTTCTGCAAGGTTGCCATGTGTGGTGGTGGTGTTGTTGGGGCTTGAGGATCTGCTGTGAGTGGTTGCTCAGTGATTGTCTCCCAGGGTCCCTGAGGCACCAAATTGCCTTTCTGCACTGGTGCAGGAGCTGGAACCCTTTCAGGGCTTGTCTGGCAGCGAGCTTACCAGCTCTTTATCATCTTTCACATTCAGTCAAGCTTGTCTGTTCAAAAGACTTTCTAAAATATGTTTTATAATTATGGCATGTCATTTCTCTCTTGGAAATGAAATTCTACAAGTTTCATAGAAAATTAAATGTGGCATCTGTTCTTGCTCCACCAAAATCTTACTAGCCACCTCATCTCTTTCCTGTTTCTAAATAGAAGGGAATAGTTTTCTTCTTTCTGTCTAGACACTCAGGGTTACTTGTGATAGTGGTACCTCATATATTTCTTCTGGTTTTCTTATTTCCTAGTCTCAAGAACCAGTCACAGATATCTGGGCAATGATCTATATTAGGAGAAAATTCTGAAAGGATGAAATTATCTGATTCTGTGTACTCCATTTATCTTTGCTATTCTGTTTGCATACAGTATATAGAATAAAAATTGAAAAAGCACTGAAAATTTAAAATTATACAGACCTGGATTTCTGCTTTACAATGAAGACAGCTACTTGTGTAATTGTAAGAATTGTAAACAGAATTCTGAATTTATGTTCTGGAGAGAAAAATAAGATTAGTAGAAGGGGAGAACTGCATTTATGTTCCCGTTCTACAGTTACAAAACATAGCTTTGTATCTTATGTCCTGTTTGGGTTTTTTAAACTCTATTACTACCCCTTGTTTTGAACAATACATGGTAACAGAAAATAACCCACTTTAAAATTACTGTTGCTACAGTAGCACAAAATATTTTTTCAGAATAATTCAGATTAACAGCCAAATAGGAAAACTTTCTGCTTCAGTTTTCTGAAAGCTGGAATATCTACACGCATTAAAGTTATATGCATGCTTTTTTTTTTTTTTTTTATATTGATATACAAAAGCAAAGTACACTAAGACCTGTGCAAATTCATGTGGGGGAAAAATGCCATAATACAAACTGTATACAAACAATAAATCTTTGTTTCTTCGTTTGTTTCATTAGAAATAAATGCAAGGCTCACCTCTACCATATTGGAATTTAGTAAAATACATGTGTACTTGAAAAGCTATTAAAGATTAAGAAGTTCAATTAATGTAAACAGGATAAAAGAGAAAGAACAATATAACTGCAAAATCATAGTTTTCCAATTATTTAGATGAATTATGCTTAGATTATACATCTTCATCGATTAAATAAAATTTACTTTTTTCTGTACTATGACTTCATTGGCCACAAAGCTGTGGGGCTCTGCAGCCTAAGTTATGGTATCTAAAACCTATATGCTATCAGTCCTTTTGATGTTGTACCTATAAATGATATGATTTAAATTTGATAAGTTTTTATAAACTTTGTTGATATTTTGCATATAATGTATGATAGCACAATTTTATTTTTTTTTTTTTATTACAGGCATAAAATTTTATCAGTAAGTACATGTTTCTCCTTAACAGGGTTTCATTTCCTTTTTCTTTTTTATAAACTTAATAGGATGAGTATTCTAAACCACATCACTACCTTGAAGGTCAACTAGTCATTAAAAAAATTATATTAGATAAAGCGGATGAAAAAGGATTACATCATGAAACTGACTCCTGAAAGGGTTTTGTCACTGTTCTGTGTTAGTGTATTGAGGGCCTGGTGTAGAATAATGGGTTGCTGATGTCGATAGCTGGCTTTCAGATAGGCAGAGGTAATGACAATAAGAACATAATTTCCTGAGAGACAGGTAGTATTCTTTATTTATTGAAACCTGTCTGAACAAGGAACATGACCCTACAATCATGAAATACAATCACTGACATTTAAACTGTGAAAGTTTGTGGTCTGTCTGCTGATGGTGTAAAGAAATAACATGAATATCTGTGGTTAATCATACAGATTAAACAAGGAAAGAATGTGATGCTTCAGAGGCATAGTAAACATAAATATATGTTTAAAAAAGTGTCTATTACTTACTAAGGTAAGTTCCTAATTTGTCATCCTTGAAAAACCTTGAGCTCACTCTGCCCTGGGAATCGGGTATGCAAGAATTTGCCTAAGAGGCATTTTTGTCCTATAATCATTAAAAACTCCAAAACCATTAATAACGTATGCAGTTGTCATCATGCTAATATGTGTCCGAGCCCAACTCACCAAATACTAGAGGGTATTTCTAAGAGGAAGCAAGCCATATTAACATTATTTTTTTGCAGGATGCCTTATATTTTATGTTCTGTAGGTCCTGCAGGTCATAGCTTTGTTAGTTTTTTTACAGGCTATGCATCTTGTGGCTGAGTAACAAACAGTTTAGTTTTGCTTCTACAGTGCATTAATCCTAAACAGAAAAAGGGATTAAAGCTAGAAGCAGAAAGCAACACGGATGTGCTCCCTTTCCAGCTTTTCCAAGACTTCTTTCCAGTCTTACTTTTCATAAACTGCTGAAGTCTGTGTGATAATCTGTAGTCTCCATTGTACAGAGATTACTGTGGAAGAAGTAATCAGGGTTTGGTAAATATTTTTGCACTTCTGTAATTTTTCTGATTTTTAACTTTGCAAACTCTCAGTTCGGCTAAAGCAGTCTGAATTAAAAACTGAGTTGACACTAGGTCATAAAAGAATATTTAATTAAAACTTCTGCTGCTTCACCATCTCAGATGTAGCTACACACAGATTTAGCTCTCCGTTTTACTGAAGGGACCTCAGGGCCTGCTTTTTGTTTGTTTGTTTTTTTTTTTTTTAAGTACGAGATGAATCTTAAATGTTTCAGATCTAAGGATCATTTCTGACAGTCACAACTTATATGTTACCTAGCAGAAAGGTCATTTGTGGAATCCAGTGTGACAAAACCACCTGTCCTCTACTTGCAGCATCTCTAATCTTGAAAGTAATATTAGACCAAACTCAAAAATATAGGTCTATTTATCTCTAGATTTTTGGAGGGGAGAGACGTTTTTAGAGAGTCAAAGGTTAGCATTTTAGCCAAAAATGTCCTTTTCAGTGCTTTCTGTTCTACCCTCTCTTCTTAAATAATCTTAATTATTTATTATAATATTCTTTAATATTGTAATGAATTTTTTTTGTCTTTTCCTCTAATTTCAGAGAAATGCACATTCATCTCATATTGGTCTTTACCTGAACTGAACCACAAATTTCCTAAAGCAAACATTATATATATTTTGGGCCCTATTGCTTCTCAGTATTCTTCAGGACTGTTTCAAGCATTCTCTTGCGGAAACTTGCCTTGTAAGTTTTGTAGCCATCCTCTTTTACAGGTTTCAGCTTTTTGAATTTATAATCTAGAATTTTTATAAAGTTTCATGTTACTGGATTAGTATTAGAGGCATAAGTAAGGAAAAAAACTATTTATATGGTTCTGTTTTGTATAATTTATAAACATGAGCTAATATGGCTTGGTTTCTATGGGCAGTTCTTCAAGTTTCTGTTGTGCTTTATTTACCATCTGTACTTGTTCACACTCCAGTGCGTTCTGCCTCTAATTAGAACATGGATAACAGAAAGAAACTTGGTGAATGTGAAGGGAGAAAATGAACAGCAGGGTAGCATACAATGCTCAGTCTAAATTCTACAAAAATTGTTTTAAAAGTAATTGCATGAGCATTACTTTTAGTAATCATCATGAGCATGCACTAACAAGCTGTATACTTGGTACGTTATCTCCGAAATGCACTTGCCCCTGTTCTATATTCCTGACCTAAAATTAGACATGAAAGGGGCTAGATTTGACACCTCTTTGCAACTTCATTAGTTGAAGTGACTCTCCATTGTCTAAACCAGTCCAGTCCAAAATTTGGCCTTATGTTTTGTTTTTTTCTGTATGTTTTCTAAAGTTATGCCAGTTTAAGATCATGAATAACCAAAGCACTGCTTTTTTTTGACAGCAGTTGTCTATATGAATCTGATGGTGTGTGCTTGCTTTTTTAAGATGTATAAGTAGCTTTGAAATATAAATGTATTTTCCTGCTTTGTGTATGTATATACACAGACACACACAATTCTATGCAATGTATCTATACAAACCACAAACACACAGAACAGAACCATTTGCTATAAACAAGCATTTCGTTATTTGAGGCACCAAGTATTCAAAATATCTCTTTTAAAAGTGACTAATGGTGAATGCTTAAAAGGCTGTTTGTGGTCATGAATGTAATAGTCTTCACCATCCTGGTTCCATTCTCCATTATATCATAAGCAGAGCTTGTGTATGTTTGCTCCTAAGGCCCATGTGTATCTGTGTACTCTCCAATGTATGAATCTTTCTGCTCTTGAGTGCAGTATTGTATGGTTCAGGTAGATCTTAGTCTCATTTACTGAGAAACTTCTAAAGATTTTGTTCTCTTCCCTGTGGAGGCATAGTATCTTTTAGAAAACTTTACTGTGTCAGTGAAAACTGTCATTTGTTTACAAGACAATGAGCAAGGCAACTTTGAGTCAAAATATTCTGGAATTTAATCTGAAAGCGTAAAGCAAATTTTTAAAGGGGAGCTCATGTTGGGGCAGTATGTTAATGTATTAGTAATTAGTTACAGCAGGGTTCATGTATATTTGGGTTGTTTCTTTTGTTTGTTTTCTGCTTAAAAAACATACTAGAACATTGTTTTCCTCATATTACATGTGTAATAACATTAAATTCCATTATGACTTTTGTAATAATGCATGAAAATAGAAATTACATTAAGTAAAAATCAAACAAATATATTTCTAGTATGGAACTCCTTTTTATGCCCCTGCATACTCAGTATCTGTCTCTGGTTTAAAGGAAGAAATAAGCCCTCTCCATGTCTGACTGACCTAAGATGCTGATAGTTACTTCACTTAGGAGATGTGTGTTTAGGCAAAAAGTGTACTCTGTTTAGAATTAGTTAATTATACACTTTTGGTTATTGCAGTTTATTTTGATGCTGCTCTCTGCAAACTGTATTTGCTCAAGATTTCCTGCTGGAAATTAAATTACATTCCCATAACAGAGACTCCTTTCTTGCTCTGAATTCTACAGTTACTAAATGACCTGTCTTTCTATTCTTAATAGAAGCAGCACACTTTGCTATCTAGAATAAATAAAATCAAAGTCCTGTAGTTGTGACACTGATAAACTAAGCTATTTTTCACCAGATTCTCCACTGTAGATTAAAGTACCATGATTTCTGCAAGCTTCTGTTTATTAAAGTTGTATAGAAATGCTGCCTGTGTAGTTAAGCTTTTAATGATCTCTAAATGGTATGGTAATGAAATTACTCGGAAGGCAAAGAGCCATCAACTTTCTGACCTTTTGGAGATCTTCCATTACATTAGCCAAAGACCTAATGAACTGCCTTTCCCTGATCCTTTCCTGTTGCTCCTGTTGAATACTTCCTGTGAAATGTATAAGTTAGTTTGCATTCATATAAGTATGAAATAAACTCTGATTTTACAATGTTATTTGCTTCAAACCTTACCAAGGGCTGCAGTACTAACTGAGGGCTACGAATATGCAAAAACTTATATTTTTCTAATTTGAGTTCAAAGCAGGTTCAGCATGATATTTCAAAAGTAGTGTGTGTTTTGGTCATACTCTTCTAGGTGTTGGTGGCATACAGCAATTTCTCTACTTTGCTGAGGAAATTATGTTGACCTTATATCCAACATATACAAATTTAAAACATGATGTTTAGCATCAATATATGATTAAAAAAAAGTTTTAAAAACATAAAGTGATTTTTTTCCTTTACATGGAATGATTGCTTTCTTTTTCCATAGCTGTATATTCTTTGGGCTTTTTTATCCCCTTTTACTTATCAAGTCCATAGAGTGCTTTATACCAAACCTTCTTGGCTTGCTGCTTGAATTTTTTCACTGTTTATAGTCTGCTGAACATATTACTTTTCCTAGCATTTATTTCTGAATGCTGTAGATATACAGCTCTGATCAATATGAGTGTAAAGAGCTTTAAAAGCTGATATCAAGAGGTTCCAGATAGAAACTGCGATTAATTCTTGCACTTGTTTCATGCAGGTCTTTGGAAGTTTGAAAAGGTGATAGGATTTGTCTAATAAACATCTGAACATGAAATAGAAGTTAGGAAACTTATAGAACACACTAAGCAGCACACTGATACAGTAACATACTGTAAGATACAATTTACTTTAACAAGCATTTAACTACTTCAGAGAAGAAGATAAAATATAATTTAATAATGGAAAGTATTAATGCTGAGGTCATTCAGTCTTCACAGCCAAGTCACCAATATAGCAAAGCAAAAACTTCAGGAAAGGAAATCAGGAAAAGTTTCATAATTTGGAAGGCAAACATTTTGGATATTCTTCCAAGCAAGATGGCTTAAGCAAAGGTTATTTTAGATAGTGTTACATGATCCTTTCAAAGACAGACAAAGAAAATTAATGCATAGTCCTTTCATCATGAGAAGATGAGTGTCCACTCTTTCAGCTGCTTAGGTATTACAAGTATAACGCTGAACCAATGTAGCTATTTCATATTTCTTTGTATTAACTGAAATGTTGTTTAACTTGTCAGTAAGCTGGAATTCTTTGGAATGGATGACCTCAGTAAGTTTCCAAAGGATAGAATGACTTGGGTTGTTGTGCAGCTAAAGAGGAAGAGGGACAAGTAAAACTATCATGGTCTGAAATATAATTCAGACAGGGAAAACTTTTCCTCAGACAAAATAAACCAGATTCTACCCACAAGAAACCGATGAAGTATTTCTCATGCCCTAATCTAGAACCTGAACTGTAGGAAGGATTCAGATTTCCACATGGCAGAGGGGGAGAGGTGTTTAGTGTAGGAAGCAAAATTCAAGGGAGATTGAAACAAATTTTGGAGAATTATGTTTTTAAAAAAAATCAAAAAAAGTTGACTTGGGAGCAAACTCCCAGTGGGAGGTAGTGGCAGTCATATTTTTGATTGCTAAAATTAGACTGGTTGCTAGACTATTTGCTCTAGCGAGCAGTTTTACATTAGTATGTGAAATGACAGCACTTGATTGAATGATACTTCATATAATTCATAAATATGCCTTTTGATTTCTGTGTGTGTTTGAGGAAAGTTTAAACTATCTGTTAAATATTGTTAAAATGGTTAATTGTTACCACAGTTAGTGTGGAATGTAGCTTTAACACCACTGGAATTTCTCTCTCTGCCTGTCTCCCTGTCTCTCTCTCTCTCTCTCTCTCTCTTCTTCCTTCTCCCTCCCTTCCACTGTCTTTCTCACTCTGGTATATATGTGATATGAATATATAAATAACAGAATAAGGAATTCTGGCTAGCCTGCAAATCAGTTGACAAATGTTAGCAAAGCTTCTTCATTTCTGAGTCTGAATGTAGCCAATGGTTCAGACAGAAAGAGGGTGCAGAAGGATCTTTTTTTCTCTCTAGTGAGGTATTCTTTAGGAAACACAAAACCGTGGAAGAGTGTACGTGTTCTGAGAGCATGTCTCATTGACCACAGATAAATGTCAAAAGTGAACACAAATTTGCATCAGTTGGTAGTAGGCATGAAGAGGACAGTGGCCTTCCTCTCCTGCTGGATAAACAGTTGGAGCACCACCGGTGTGACAGCGAGTGCCCTGCTCAGCACAGCCCAGGCTGGCAGCTCACCTTATGGTCGTTTTGTTCAACTGAGGACTTAGGGGTGTTGTCAGGAATCATCACTGCTGACTGCAGAGATCCCTCTGAGCCACCACACACAGCTGTGTCCTGTGGGTGCACGCTGCTGAGCTCCCAGTACCTGCAACTGGCTGAGGCAAGGTCAGATCTTCTTTTTCCAAAGGCTAAGGGAGGGACAGGCTGAATTTTGCATACCTGGAGTATCTCAACCTTTATATCCTGATGACACCAAACTGGAGTAGAAACTGCTGAATGGGAAATGATCATGTCAGTTTTGTCACTGAACATGACTGAATTAATGGTCTACTACTAACAGTCTTAGACCTTATTCTGTTGATAGCGCCTGACTAAAGGAAGGAAAGATTAGATTAGATTTGTCAGGGGAAGTAGACATGAACAATAAACTTTCTCTACTCTTCAGAGAAATAAAAATGCTTTACAAATTTTGGATAATCTCATCAAAATATAACTTTGAGGGAAGCAAAAATGTTCTGAAAACTTTAAATATTTTTTTTTTAATGCTTTTTAAATGAAACTGACATTTTGAAATGGTTTCATTTCACATTCTTGCAAAAATTTAAACTACTCTGAAAGGCCTGAAATGATATAATAAAGAGACGTACTAAACTTTGGAATGGATGAAGAGGAGAAACGGAGGCAGTTCTTTTGCTGTGTATAATTTTCTAAGGATTTGTTTCATTTGAAACTCTGTGATATGTGAAGATGAAAAAAATGGCAGCTGCTATACCTGAAATTTCTAACCTTCAAAAAATTTAGTAAAAAAGGTAAGTTGACCTCGTTTGTTGTCTATAT
Source organism: Merops nubicus (assembly GCF_000691845.1). Taxonomy (NCBI): domain Eukaryota; kingdom Metazoa; phylum Chordata; class Aves; order Coraciiformes; family Meropidae; genus Merops; species Merops nubicus. The sequence continues at coordinate 1,989 of NW_008620943.1, read as the reverse complement.
TTTTGCTGAACGTTAATAGAAACACCTAAAAAGTAATTATATGGATGACAAAATAACTTTCTCTTTATTACTAAAAAGTAAATTAATTTGTTAGCTCTAATTTTTACACTGTTCCTTCTATTGTATTATAATGTTGTTACGGTGTTCCTATTTTTTGTTTTGTTTATTTTGCTAAAGGTGAAATATTTTTAGGACAGATCTCTAAATAGTAGTATTTCTAGAGTTTTTGCTGCACAGAGACTGCATTCATGTAATGGTTTAAGCCCACCCAGCTGGCAGCAAAGCAACCATGCAGCTGCTCACTCCTTCCTACCTCCCTCTGTTGGAATAGGGAGGAGAAAATACAGCAACAAGCTTGAAGGTCAAACAAAGGACAGGGAGGGCTCACTCACCAATTATGGTTATGGGCAAAAGACAGAGTCAGCTTGGGGGAGCAAAATCAATTTAATTAACACAACCAAACCACCGCAAATTTGCCAATCAAATAAGAGTAGGATGATGAGAAACACAACAAAATAATAAAAACCACCTTGGCCCTACCCCTCCCTTCTTCCTGGGCCCAACTCTGCTACCTCCTCCCCCACAGTGGGGAAGCGTGGTTGTGGTCAGTCCCCACGTGTTCCTTGTTGTATCTGCCAGTCTTTCTTCCTCAGGAGGAAAACTCCTTACAGTCCTCCCCTGCTGCAACGTGGCATCCCTCCCATGGAAGACAGTCCTCCACGAGCCTCTCCAGCTAGTGTAGGTTCCTTTCGTGGGCAGCGATCCTTCCATCAACAGATCACTCTAGCACAGGCTGTCCTCAGAGCTGCAAATTTAATTTGAGAGCAGCCACCTGCTCCTGTGTGGGGTCCTCTATGAGCTGCAAATGGGATGCTGGCCCGCCATTGATCTCTGAGGGCTGCAAAGGATCGGCCTCCTGTCTCACCATGGGCTGAAGGGGAATGGCTGCTCCACAGTGCCTGCCTCCCTCCTCAGTGACCTTGGTGTCCACATGGTTATTTCACTCCTGTCTCACTGCTCTCCCAAACAAAAGAACTCCCAAACCAAAAGAACTCTCCCAATGTTTTTTTCCACTCTGAAATGTTTTTGCAGAGGTGCTGATTGGCCTGGCTTTGGCCAGGGGCAGGTCTGACTTGGAGCCATGAGAGATTCTTGAAGCCTCTTACAAAATCCATGCCAGCATCCCCCTCCCCCACTACCAAAACTCAAGGAGACACAAACCCAAAATAACTTTTACATATTTAAATTATCATTGGCACACTGCTTTTAAATTATTTTTTTACAGTATTCCATATTAACTAAGTCACACATAGTCTGATGAGCTTTGGGAGATGCATGTCTACAAATTAAGCCTATATTTGCTGTCTGGGAGGAGGGGAGAGGAAGAAAGAAAGAAATGGCCTAGCTGCTGAGGCTACAAAGCAAGCTGACAGCAAAACCAGGAATTATTATTGTCCCAGTGCAAGGCTGTCCAGAAGGCCTCTTTAAATTGTGCTGCTGCTTAGTAACTTAACTTCAAACATCTATTCAAAACCTTTCACAACTAAATCCAAGACTGTTTCCTACCACTGTTCCTAACTCTGCTGAGTGAGTTGCATGTTTTGTTCTGCACCTAAAAAGAAGGAAAAAACATTGTAGCAAAACAAAAATTAAACTACTTTATGAGGATGCTTATACAACATTAATAATTACAGAAGTTGTTGGAGTGATATATAAGTATTATACTTACAGACACATGTAGGATGCTGGATTTTCTTCCCTATTGACATTGACACTGATTCAGGCATAACAGTAAGGGTTTTGTTTCCAGGCAATTTGTCATAGACAAGCAAGTAATTCTGACCTGTCTTTTCTGAGTGTTCCCTTTGTCTGATCTGTGTTTGTTAAACCTTTTAATAGCTGTGTAAGATTTATTACAAGAAAAAAACCCAATTATTTCAAGAAAAGATCAGAAAAAAATGCACAAAAATGAGAACGTATAAAAAATAA
>NW_008620942.1:20609-83571 GCF_000691845.1 Merops nubicus | reverse complement strand
AGGGACATCTTCCCTGCGGCAGGAGTCTGTCACCTCGGCTCCCGCTGAGCCTCTCTGCCCTTACAGCGGTGGAAAATGGCTAAGGGGGAGAGAGGAGAATAAAACAAACCCAACACCAAACCAACAGCGTTCTGAGGTCTTTCTCAGTGATTTCTCTCTATTTTTCAGCAGTGACCCTAAAAATATTCCAACAGTTATAGCCCGGTGCTGCAAGTGCTTACTCATAGAAGTAGAGCAGCCCCTGGACTGTAGCGATGCCGTTTGCATCACGGAGCTTTGCGAGAGTGGATCCTGGCAGGCTGGGATTTTTAGAAGGATGAAGGCTTTTATCCTATGGAGGCTCTCTCTGACCTTACGTACCGGGAGGGATGGACTTCCATGAAGCTGCTCGCAGTCAGTAAGAATACAGCTGCATGCAGAAGTAATGGGAGCGGAGCTTCATTAATTTTAAAACACCAGCTAAGTCAAATTACTCTTTTTTTATCAGCGATAAAAATCTGTTGTTCATTAGTGAACTCTTGGCTATTCTCGTTTTTTTCTTTTTGTGTGAAGATGTTATTTTACTCTTTGAAGAACTTCTAGATTAGCCCACAGATGCCTTAATTTTCAAGATGACTTTACCTAATTCAAACATGAGAAATATATACGCCTCTTGTGTATGTCTGTTTTAGTTTTGATTGTGAAATTGGGTGACAATTTTTTTCCTTAAAAGAAGTTTATTTATATTATATGCTGACACACTTGGAGCATTGTGCCATGAGAAATCAGATTTTAGGGGAACGTCTATGTCTCCCAGTGGGTCCTTGGAACCATTACATCTGCCTCACCTTGGTAGATGTTTAAGGGCTGTGGAGGAAGACAAAGAGGGTGGATCGTTTTTTCTCTGAAGGGCATAGGAATAAGCTATATTACTGCATGCTGCTGTGGGTATGTGCATGTGGGGTGAATGGTTCAATAACATTTTCAGCAAACAGAGAAACACCGCCCCTGCATGATAACATGAGGTGTATGCTGCAGTTGTTCATTGGAGTCCGCTTGCCAGTTGCAGAAGCATTTTCTATGGGGAGAGATGTTTCTGTGAGTGGTGTTGTCTGTTGAAGTGTTTTTCAGATAAACTACAGGGAGATGTTATTCCAAAGCATAATTAGGCTGTATTTTTAAAAAGGAAAATATGAGATAGGTGTGATCCTAAAAAAAGGGTGTGTTACAGGTTTACAGACTGCTCTGTCATTTGAAGAAAATATTTCATATGTTCTGAGCCAAAAAAAATAGTGATACAGGAATTCATTTACAAATAGGTTTGTTGCAGATAGGAATTAAATAAATCTTACTGATACAAACATATTTATAGTTGTAGGTGTGTGATAAATAGTTTAGAAATACATGGCAAAGAATTTGTAAAAGTGAATAAAAATCACCCAGCTACAGTTTTTGCAAACAAGCCTCTAATGTTACAATGTATATTTCTGTAACATAATTATCTAACATCTGATGTCTGAGTGCTGTTCATTAGTGGTGAAGAATTGCATCTTTCCTCCTGTCTGCTTTTTTCCTTTTGGCAGATTAACTATTCATGTACAAGATTTCTCCCTCTCTGCTTGGCCATCATGAATAAAAGCATGCACAACATTTTTTTTTTTTTCCACTAGTAGCTCTTTGTAGACGGTTTTCTATTATTTCTGATTGTGTATTTTGCACAATCCTATAATTCAACTGGTCCGGCAACTCACTGTTTAGGCGCCATGCTGTACTATGCATTGTGAATATTACATTGTTTCCTTGATGGCTTTCTTCTTCTCCAGTTGTTTTTGGGAACTAGAGCTTAGTTTAGTGATGATCTCCATTGCTGCGATGAATTAGTCGTCGTTTTTGTGTGTTTCCTGAACGAGGAAGGACTAGCTTTTAGGTTGCACCCCGGTGGTAGTAACTGAAGTAAAGTACTGCAGAGGCGTGTTGCACTGAGCTTTCTCCAAAGCTGAACTTGGCTTAAGCTTGAAGCATAAGTTATAGGATAGACACCACTGAAATTGTTTAGCAAATTGTTTTCCCAGAACCTGGTTATCTCACTTAATTGTATACAACAGGATTCAAAAATACTTCATTCTTTCCAATTAGCACCACCTTTAAGGTATCATCTTGTATGCTAATTGCTCCCCATTTTCTTCAGTGTAATAATGGGTTTGTGAACGATGAGCTGAATAGTCTCGTTTAGTGAAGCATGAAAGCTGGAAATAGTTTGGCAGATAATCCAGTAACTAATGTTAAATTCCCCAGTTAAGAAAAACATTCTTTCTCTATTGTCAACCACCACTGGAAGACTTCTGGACTTACAATTTTGATGATTGCAAGCAACTTCAACAAAGAGCTTTGCTCTCTCTGTGACTGTCTATAGTGCCTGGTTTGGGATAAAATCAGAGGGCCTCCATGATAGTTATCTAATCAGATGGCTGGTGTGGTGTGTGGTTGTTCCTATTTTTTTTTTTTTAAGCTGTGGAATAACTACTGGTTTTGTAGATCTGAAATTGCTGTCTTGCTTTTTAAAATGTATTTTCAGCATATGAAAACTAATTTTGCTGAGGAGGCTGTGAAATGGTATAAACAGCATAGTTCATGTTTCTGGAACCAAGACAACAACAAGGATATGTTATGCTTCATAATTCTTGTGTGTCTTGCAACAGCCAAAATATAGCATGTATCCTGAATATGGGTACATGAAGTTCCCACCAAAGACTGAGATTATCAGTAGCCAGTGGTCTTTGTCAGTACTGCGCTTCAGAGTTATTATCTGAGCTATCCAGGGACTGGATGGGGTCCCTGTGGTCAGTGTCCATAACCACTAGGTCAGAGTTACACTTACTTTTACCAGCCAGACCTGAGCTGTGTCATAGGAATTGAAATGGCTCCAGCTGGAGAGATAACAGTGCCTCTGCTCACTCCATGTGTCATGGAGCTGTAGAGTTAGGACATGGTAGCAGTGATGATCTCAGAAGATAAGAAAGCTTGACTTCAATTCTTTGCATTTCTGGATACATCCTAAACAAGGAAACTCTTGGAGAGCAATAATGTTTGTACAGAGCTCATCAGAAGGCTTGCATGGAGGACTGCTATCTGATAAAGCATGGAAAGATGTCTATTTTTTTGGATCCTCTTATGGAGAAGAAATAACTATGTAGAACATTGAAGTAAACATCTATCTTCTAGTCTTCTGAAGGAGGAAGATGGCCTTCATTCACTCTGAGTCAGTGGAGGCCCCAGACATGTAGATGATTAGCTTCTGTGTTGGTTTGTAATGCTGCCTTTCAAGATGCTGTATGAAAACAGAAGAAATTATGAAGAACATTGTGAAAAGATGACTACTGGTCAGCTTCCATAGCTATTCAAGAAGAGTAAGATGGTCACTCAGACATGCTTGGGTGATACCTCAGGTGGAATGGGCAATAATAGGGTGTGAAGTGCCAGTTGGTGAAGCTAAAGGAAGTAGGGTTTTGGCATTGGATGTCTTGTCATTGTGAGAGATGGAGCCCAGTTGAAACTATGTTAATGGACAGAATGCAAAGAACCAGAGGAGAGAGGAGTTAGGGGATCTTGTTTCATAATCAGGTATGTTTAACATCCATGAATAGAATCTGTTAACATAGTAAAGAACAGACCTGTGGAAGTTTCCCTTTTTTGATCACCCTTGGCATGTTTGTGTCTCTGTCTTCTTCCCTAGTTTGTCAAGAGCACCTCAGTGCTTCTGCTTCATAATGCTGTGATTGACATCTGCTCTGTTTCATCCCACAAGCAAAGAAGGGGGTGTTACTACCTTCATTATGTGTGTAGAGAGGCTGTGAGATCTGGCCACCCAGCTCTTCCCTGAATCATCTAAAAAGTCTCCTCCTCATACCTGCCCTGGGTATCTCCAATATGTTGTGACACAAAGGTGAAATGTTGATGTTTGCCAAGTATGAAAATTGTGTGCAAATTGTAATGAATCTACTGGGAAACTTTTATAGGAATAGCAGGGGTAATAAGTGTAGCTGATGAGTTAAAACCAACCAGCTTCTGCTTCTGGCATTCCAAAAGGGAGGTGAAGTACTCTAGAAGAATGTACTGATTAGTAATACGATTTAGGAACTGAGGTTTTTGTAACTAATTGAGCTGCTTGTGGCACAAAATCAGGATGCAGTGTTAACTTTTGATGAGGAAGATGGGATATGTTCATCCCTAGTAACCTTAGCCTTCCACTGCAAAGGTTTGTAATGAGAACACTGCACTTCTTCTTTTCACATGTAATTTGTGAACTGTGTAACCAGCTGGACCGCTTCTGCTTTTTTTTTTTTTCCTCTTTTGCTAGTTTCTGTGTGGCTTTTTTTTCTCCCCATAGAGAAAATCTACTGTTTGTTGTTATCGTGCTTCCCTCTCTCTACCTTTTGTCGCTTGCATTTCTCTTGTTCAGCATTTTTGTTCTAGTAGCTTTTACATTGAAGTTGTTCTCTGTGGTAGATCCAGATAATGTTACATACACCAGGAAAGAAGCAGAACAGTGGAAGGAACCTGTCTTTTTAAATAGGTGTGTATTCATGGGATCATAGAATCATTTAAGTTGGAAAAGACCTTTAAGACCATGAAGTCCAACCATTAACCTAACTCTACCAACTTCACTCCTAAACCATGTCCCTCTGCATCACATCTACATGACTTTTAAACACATCCAGGGAGGGTGGTTCAACCACTCCCATGGGCAGCCTGTTCCAGTGCTTGGTAACTTTCAGTGAAGAAAGTATTCCTAATATCCAACCTAAACCTCTCCTGGGGCAACTTGAGGCCATTTGCTCTTGTCCTATCTCTTGTTACTTGTGAGAAGAGACTGGCACCCACATCTCTACAACCACCTTTTGAAGTTGATTTTCTTGGGCTGCTATTCTGCAAACACAGCTGTGTTTAAGCTTCCTACCATGAGTAGATCCTCAAGTGTCAGATGGATGGCCACGTATGCTGTGGTGTGTCTATATGTCATAAGCTCTGTAGGGCAGATGTACTCATTTCATGCTTCCCATGCAGTGCTTAGCATTCTAGAAGTCATTTGGTAACTAGTTAAGCCCTGGCAACAGATTACAGTACTATCCATTGGCTCTTTAAAATAATCTAAAGTTGTCATTTTATTAGACAATAGTTATTACTCATCTGTAATGATGAGAAGCTGTGAAAGTGTGGTTTTTTTTTTTTTTAGTGTCTCAAGCTAACTGTATGACTGAAGTTCAGCAGTCTATCAGTATACAAGTGTGCCCCACCAAAGACAAAAAAATTGTTCAGCAGTATTAAATGGTAATTATTTGGGGACATATTAGGTGTTGGGAAATACTTCTTTTGGACAGAGTCTGTTAATGGAAAGCTACAAAAGAGGTCTTGTTTTGGAGAAAGCTCATGTTGCATATCTTTTGTTAGTTTTGGTGTTTCTCTCTGCTCCCTGACTTAAACAAACATTCTCTTGTCCTTCACTGAAACTTTACCTTATCCATATGCTTTGCATTTTAGCTGAAAAAAGACATGACACCATCTGCTACTGAATTAATTCTGGTTTCATAATCTCTGACTTGATCATCCGTAACTGATATTGCTTGGGGCAGGGTGAAGTCTGTGATCTTGCTTTCTAGGAAACAAAATTCCCTTTCCACTACTCATGTGAAGTAAACACAAACTCATTCTTTGATAGAGGGGAAAGAAATCCTAGTCAGATGTTTCCCCTGTTGTCATGTATTCCCTGCCAAAAGATGGCCATATTTTGAATTTAGGAAGAAGAAAAAGCAGTGAGTGGTGTGTGGGAGTGACCTGTTCATGCCTGTAAATGAATTATATTTTTAACTTGGCATTTCACAAAGTTTGTAGGAGACTTTGGGAGTTGAGTTTGCTTTGAAAATCCATTGAGTTAGTCGCCAGTTTCCATTTAATGGTGTTTTCTTTACTGATTATGCTCTGTGAAGAGTTAGGTTTTATATTGTTGGCTTCAGACGTTCCTTTATTACTGGACTCAAGACTTCTAACTTTCAATTTTTTTGTGACTTCTGTAAATTCTTCTATAGTGGTTGAATGACCTTTGTGCTTGGGATCAAGAGAACCTTGTGCTCTCTCTCTGCTCTTCCTCTGTTTGCTTCAAGTGTTTTATAGGTTGCCCTTGCTGCTCACTCGGAGACGGCTGCTGGAATTCTTGCTTTTATGCTGTGTTGCCCGATTACTGCAGGGGGAATAAAGCTACTTTAGGTACTTTTTTTTTTCCTTTTTCTCTTAAAGGAAAAGATTCAGCATCTTGTTGTATCTGCTGCTGCTGGAGCAGAGAATTTTTTGTTATGCTAATGCTATTCCCATACAAAATACTTGCAAGAAGTTAAAAGTATCATTTGAGCTGGTGAACAAGAAAGCTTAATTAGAAATAAAACCAAATCTGAACAAGTCCAGCAAGAGTAACTACATGAGCTGTGCCTTTTTTTTTTTTTTTTGTGCTTTCTTTCTCTTCTCTAAAATGATTTTAAATCTTTGTTCATTTTCATCCATGCCTTCCTTTATTCTAGCTCACTGCGTTTATTTCCAGTTTTCCCTGATGAAACTTTTCTGGAATAATGTCTGCTCCAGTGTGACTAAAGGGAGAAATGCAGCCTTATTTTTCAAACATGTTCTCTTGTTTGATGTGTTTCCCATAGCAATAAGATGCAAGTGGAAAATGATGAAAGGATTTTAAGGTCAGTGTCACAATGAGTTTGTTGCATAGAGAAGGTCTGTTCAATATATATTTTAAAATGTGATTCAGAGCTAATGATTGATTAGCATAAATTATTTCCTGGATAGATCCTGTATGGAAATAAGGAGTGAGGAAAGGGGTACCATCTGGTCCTTTATTTTTGTTAGTATCCTCAACAGATTTGGTAAAGTCACTGCTGGAATAATTAATTCTTGTTTGAAGAACTTTTTTTTAAGCAGCTGACAAACGTTAGGCTTGCTCTTGGGGACAATGCATCCTTTAACCATCTTTAGATCTTTCAGTCTACTTACCTATCAAAAATGAATGACATGTCCCTCAAGCCTATTTACTGTGGATTTTCAACACAGAAAACAGAGCAACAAAACCTTAGTAAAAGGTTATGATATTATTTTTCTACTATACACAGCAATTTACAGGCATTTCCATTGCTGGATTTAAAAATAGATTAAAGGATTTGTTGTCTAAGTAATTTTTGGTGTCTTGCTGGTAGTTCTTGCATTCATACTATCACAGGATCTCTGCATAGCTCAGTTGGTTAACAAATACCTAACTTTGCAGGACATTTTAGATTTCATGTAGTTTTTCCATATTCACCCCTGAGTACTCTAGGTTTCTTGAAATGGTTTCTCTTGTATACTGTAGCTTTGAAGGATGCTTAATTTCAGTTTCATTTATGTTCAACATAACTGATCCTTCAGAAACAGGGAAAACAATTCTGAAGGTATGTAAGAGTTAAAGGACTGTATCATGCTGTAGCATGACAGTTCAACTACCACAGCTAAACACATGGAAGGCTATAGCTAGTAGAACTGGACAGAAAGTGATTCTCTGTCGTAAGGCATCTCAAAGTCTGATGCTTTAATTTTTCAGCCCTGGTTTCTTTCGATAATGGAAGAATTTGATCAAAACCATGCTTTTCTGTTTATTTCATCTAATCTCCTTTGAGATCTTGAGCAAAGATCTTCCACATCTTGGGTCAGTGCTCCAACCATTGGGTTATTGCCTTTTGTTTAACCTGTGTATATTTTTTGTTGTTTTCATGGACTCTTTCTCCCTCCTATTTCTAATTATGTTAGTTGTCTTTTAATACTGCTGAGATGGAGTTAAGGGGGCATCTTAAGATGAGAAGCTGTATAGCTGTGGAGTATTAATGTCATTCAAGAGACTGTATTGAAGCATGTGATTTGTTATCAATGTTGTTTAAAAGGTTACACAAGTCATCAGTAATAGCTTACTATAAAACACTCCATGTAAGTGTAATCTGTGGTATTGCATAGAATGTGGGAAACCAGACCAGCCACTTTCTTTGAAGCATTTGGCACCATGTTGCCTGTGAGACTCCCATCTTGGAATAAAGTGATAGGATAGTAGAGACTGCCTTAAGTTGTCTGTTTGTATAACTTATTCAAAATATTGAAAATTAGGAACTTGCATATCTTAACTATTTTTCAAAGCCAGTAATTCTTAACATTCTTAATTTTTGTTGGACATTTATTCCCTTTAGCATGGGACTAACTGACAGATGAGTCCTGAGACTTTTTGTGTCACTGAGTAGCTTGTTATCCCAAGATCTTTAATTGGCTTATCTCGCACTCAGTAGTATTAATTAAATGTATTTGCCAATTGCAGCAGTACCTCTGCCTTAGCTTGTGCGTGGTCCTGTCCTAGGACAGAATCTCTGACCCCATCTCCACACTTATGAGGATATGACTAGGCTATGGATGCAGGTAGTCTTTTCTCTCTTTTTAATGATTTCCTGCTTTTTCCCTCCCCATGCTTCACTGGCACTTTGTGTATTGTCTATCTCAGAATCATGTCATAAGTTCCTCAGGCCAAAGATGTAGCTTCAAAGTATGGTAAAATCTTATACTGTGATATAAATAATACATGAAGTAGTATCATGAGAAAAGCAAACTGCTACCTTAGTTATTAACTTATATGAAAAGTGTTACAATTAAAAAATTTTTTTATGAAGCAGGTGTGACTTTGTTAATCCCTTCCCCTGCCATTTGTTTCTGTGTGAAGACAAAAAAAAAAAATTATGCCTGTACCAGTCTCTTTGATCTGTAGGGAATAGCTGACTACTTTTTTTTTTTAACCTGCTAGGTAAACCATATATTGGTTCATTTGTCACCCTGAGATTCCAGGTAAGGTTTATTTCACTCCCTGGTCTCAAATGTATTCCTTTTGAAGTCTGAAATTTAATTTTAAGTACCGAAGAAATTAAAAAAAAAATTCCTCTGACTCTGTAATGTGATGCCTTTGAATGTCGTCATCTTAAGAAGTCTAAGCTGTACACATTACTTTGCAGACAAGGGATATTGATAGCATCTAAATATCTTCTGTATTTTCTTTTCTAATTACAATTACATGTGTGAATAACTGGTATATTTGGGAAAGGTTGATTTAATGGCAAACTGTTTGAAGCATATTGAAGAGCAGAAAATATTTTCATGTTGGGTTAAGGGGGAGTAAATATATACTTTTTTTTCTAGTCATGATAGAAAAGAGAAGGATTCTACTTCTAGCAGTGTTTGAGGTAGTGGGTCAGAGAGCCACCTGTTCAGTCTGTATCACTTAGAGACTGGCTTATGCTTCTGTCTCATCTAATCAGTCAGCCCATCGCTCAGGGATAATAAAATTGCCATTTTGATCTTCACTAGCAGAACTTTGGGTTCAGCAAAAGTGGATTGGTGTGAGCTCTAAAAACAAGATTCAAGACAGGGTTGACCTTGTATTGACTAATTATACTGATATTTAATTGTCAAATAGTTTAATGTCTTTTTTTTTTTTTCCCCTTTTGTACTCCCAAAAGGTTGAGACTTTAGTTTTGGGGTGGGTGGTTGTTTTTTTGTTTTGTTTTTTTTTGTTTTTTTTTTTTGTGGCTGTAGGGTTGTTGTTCGCTTCCTTCCCCCCCAGCCCCAAAAATAATCTACATTGGCTGGTCATCTACTCAACCCCCCCAGTCTTCAGGGCTCTGCGTTTTAAAGTGTAGCTGTAGACATATTTCATTATTATTGTTAGCAAAACTTTTGAGGAACAGATAGAATTTTAATTGTTCTCTGAATGTCAAGAAGTAAAACCTTGGTAGGCCCCAAAGAGGAAGAAACATTGTGCAGCTGAGAGCTTCAGATGAAAGTGCTTTTGTTCTGTGCTTGCAGCCTTACAAGCAAGGCTGGCCCATGCCAGGTCAATGCTTCTGTTGATCTTTAACTCTTGTGACTTCTGAATGCTGAGATGTTTCTCTGGGAAGAGACAACTTGCATAAAATGGTGTTGGGCTACATCTTGGATGATACTTTACTGAAGATACAGGGCCAGAGCGCACTTTGCCGCTACTCTAGACAAGAATTCAAGTGATAATGGATAATTCATAAAAATTAAGCATAGAACAGCAGTGTTGTATTGTGGCGAAAGAAGAAAATTGATGTATGTAGAAACTGGAGTTTTTATGTGAAGTGCAAAGTAATTCATACCCTTTCTTCAGTACTGCTGATGCCTAGTGTTAGGTTTTGGGTTTAAGGTTTCAGTCTGGGTTTTTTTCAAGAAAAATGTGGACTAACTGAGGGGAGCTGAAAAAAGAAGAGAAATGACTGTGTAGAGGACATGAAGGGTTCCATAGTGTGAGACAAGTGAAGATTGCCAAGAGACACATCTTGAAATACTTAGAGTCAAGTAAAAAGTAGAAGAGAATGGAGATGTGCTGGAACAATTTATCTGTGGAGATGTGGAATTGCCCATATAGGAGACTTTTAAACAGAGTTCAAATTCATAACTGCCAGGAACACTTTGGACATAGTTGATGTTACCTTGATCTGGAAAGGTAGAGTGGGTGGATAAAATCCATGACCTTTCCAACTGTATTCTGTGCCAGTTGTCTGTAATTCTATGAAGCTGCATATCAAGTGTCAGGACCTGAATTCAGCATAGTTGAATGATCCAATTTAGATGTTAAAATAAGTTTAAGGGGTGTGACAATGTCCACATAAATAATAAAGCCTTACAGATTTGGAAGGCTAAGCTTAGGTTTATTGAAGTTTAAAGGGGACATCAGAAGGTCATCTGATCCAACCTCTCACTCAAAGCAGGCTCAAAACTAAATTCAGGCAAGGTTACTCAAGGCTCTATCAAGTTAGGTCTGGAAAAAAAAACTCTGAAGATGGAGGTTCCTCAGTTTTTCTGGGCAACCAATACCTCACTGTCCTAATGGACAAAATTTTTGCCTTATGTTAAACTGGGAAGTCACTTGCTTTGGATTGTGACCACTGCCTTTTGCCTTCCTGATGTGAACCTTGGTAAGGAGCTTGGGTCTCTCATCTTGGTAATCTTATCTTCTGTATTGGAAGAGGCAAGGCTTAAAAACCAAGAAGATACTGAAGAGCTCCGTGCTTATGATCTGTGGGACAGGTTGAGATATGGGAGACAGCTTCAGCAAAGGGAGTGCAGCCTGTTCTCCAGAAGAGTTCTGAATAGGTAGGGGGACTGACAGCCATCCAGTGGTGCTGATGGCATGGCTGCTGTTGGGAGGTGATGTGTTGTAAGCATATGCAGCATGAAGTACTGGAGGCTTCTGTCTCTTTGTATGGTTTCTATATTTCTGTTCTAAAGGCTATTCCTTCCACTCGCTCAACTCTCCCCTACCTGTTCTAAAGACTATTTCATGGTAGATTGATATTGCTGCTGTGAAGGCATTTGGAGCACGATTCAGTTGGGGGTAACAATCTGCTTTCCTCTCTCTAAGCAGGAATATGTGTCAGTCATCTTCTGCCTGCATTTCCTCTGCCACGGTGTAAGCTCACTTATTCTCATTAGTCAGCTTGGCCAAAAGAATAATCTCTATCCTTGTTTAGCATTTCTTTGCTTTTCAGATGTTCATGCTTTCCTCAGCAGTCTCTCGGAATAATGGTGTCTGTTTTCCTGTCCCTCGCTGTGACAGTTCGTGTTTCATTCTTTCAGTTCTCCTGGCTTGTTCAAACAATATCTTCTGTAAGTCAGGAAGAAGTGCATACAATAGGCAGTGGTCTATCACGTGAAGCATGTGATAATCTTGTGAATGCAAACCAAAGCATCAGTTACTGATCTTGGAACAGTTTCTTACGACTCTTTGTGAATTAATTTTAGTTTGTGCATTATCGGTTTTTGTCTTGTCTATGAAGAATGGATTTGTGAGTTAGATTTATTTCTTTGGTTTTGTGTGTTCATGTAATGTGTGTGGAGCCCTGTGCAAAATTAACATTCAACTTGGTTTGTATTGTTGGATGTCTGCCTACTATTTTTGTAAGAGTTACCTGATTGAAGTTCAGTCTGTTTGAAACAGAGGAATGTATTAGTAGACCAAGAAAAGTGCTTCAAAGATGATGATAGCTGCATCTCCTGAAGATAGATGCTTTGATTTCTCATATTGCAGCTCATGTATGCTACTGACTTCCAAGTTTTATCAGATATGTGAAGGAAATGTAACTAATTGTAGTCTAGATGGATGGCTGACTGCTTTTTTTAAATAGGTGTCCTGTAATTTATACATGCATTTTTCATTGTAAGATTAAACTTCTGTGCAAGGCTGTATGCCTAACCAAAGAGTATCCAGTGAGGCAGAACTCCTGTGATTGTACTGCACTGTTGCAGTGAAAATTGTTCTTTTCTGCTGCCCCCTTGGTATAGAGGGGGAAGTCGCTTCAGTGCAGCAATGTCTGTGAGAGGTCCTCTCCTTTGCTCAGAAGTTAGGTGAATTGGCATTGTGTTATTTTCCCATTCTGGTAATAAAAATTTTAGGCTCCTGACTGTTCTCAAATTGTAGCACTGTTGCTATTTTTTTTTTTAGTGTATTACTGCATTAAATATTTTAGGGATAGTAACAGTATTTCAAATACTAATTTTGTAAACTTCTTTTTCTTGAGTCACTCTTGCTGTTTCCTGTAGGGCATAGGGTTTTTGTTTTTGTTTTTTTTTCCTTGACAACTAAGACTACATTAGCCATTTAGTTGCCTTGAATTTCTGCAAGATCTGTCTCCAGCTTCTGAATGTCAGATCTTTTAGAATGGCTCTGGGAGTGGCATTTAAATATTCAAAGCGAGTCAGTTTAAGGCATGATTTCAAGTTACACTGTAACCCAGGGTTTCAGGTAATAATGCATTCAGCACATTGGAAGACCTCTTCCCTCCAAGTCAAAGTCTACTTTTCAAGTGCAATACAAAAGTCGGATTATTAAGGCTTACTTTTCTTGTGTTTGTATTTTTTGAGATGTAAGATCTCCAGAGATGGAGCTTTCAAAGTAGATGAAGGAAACATCAAAAGGATAACTGCTGGGCTAAAATAAAGACATGGGTATATTAATGTGAGCAATACTGTTGACTGATATAAAGTGATACTGGGTGGGTGAAATGCTGGGGTTTGAACCCCGAGCCCTGAATTAGGGTTGACATATGGGTGATTCCCACAGCCCTTCATAAAGAGCTGGTGAGTTTGCCTTATAGCTTCCCCCCAGGGTGCGGCCGGCCCTGCAGGGAGAGCCAGAAGGGAAATGAGCCCCAGGGGTCCCGCAGTGAGTTGACAAAGGTCAGGTGTCTGCTTGGGGCTAAAAGCTGGGACCACTTGCAGGGAGTCAGGAGTGTCTGTCTGTGGAGTGCACTCCCCAGAGCTTCCTGGTTCAGGGAAGACCTCCTGACTCTCCCTGGAGCTGGGCCCTGGTCTGTTTAGACCTTTGCGAACATGGGCTGATCAGGTGAGAGTTGCCATGTGAGCACTTTTCTCTTATGTGTTCAGCTTGCTGGTCTGGCTGTTTCCCATGCCAACTGTGGGAAACCTGGGGCCTCTGTTTGTACCACCTGTTGTGGGCCGAGTCGTGTCGTTTGTGGGATCGTTGGGGGTGGCGTCGATCATGTACGAGCTTGTTGACCTGTTTGTACCCCTGGCGGTCATTCATATTGTAACGTTTTTGTCTACAATACAGTCTGCATATTGGTTCATCTTCCTGCTGGTGCTATCATTTTTGTTGGGCCTGGTCATTGGCAAAACAGTGGGTAACTTGCAAAGTACTGCTGGGAGAAATGGCTGAAAGAGGTTTCTGTGCTTAAGGGGTCTCTCTTTGCTGCAGCTGTTACTAGTGCTGGAAATTCTCTGGATATACCACTACCTATTGGGGTAGGAGATGCCATATACCCTGTATACACCTGTATCCCCACTTCCAATGTGCCAGTGTGAGAGAATGCCTGGTTAGACAATGCTGGCCACCTCCCTTCTAAAGCTGGAAATAATTAGATAATTGCTGTGACTTCTTTTACGCTGTTTTCTTCAGTATGGCGCCAAGCTACGAAGTCTTGGGCATCTGCTGGTGATTACAGGGTCAGCACTCATGTTTTAATATCAATAACCTCATCTTCTGATTATTTTTTTTTTCCAATACTTTCTGCTGGGGAGACTCCTATTGCTTATTGATCTAGGAACACAGATATAGAGGATGTCTTCTATTACTTTGGAAATAGCTGAAAATTTTCGTTTCCAAAGGAAATAGACTTTCACAGCTCTCCTGCCTAGCTGTGGAGGGAGAAAAGGAGTGACTGGAGGGTGCAGAGCCGAAGACATGCCAGTTGTAATGTGAAGTCTGAAAGGTACAAGGACAGACAGAGCCTTTTAACTTTCTTCTAATCCACAGATCTTTCTGGTTATCCTTGTTCATGTGCCATTGCATGCTGGATTTGTTGGGATCACTGTTCTTGTGACCAATGCAAAAAACAGGATAGCTACACAAGGACTTTTGTTATGTGGCATGTTTTTTGGTCAGGTTTTCCTCGCTTATTTGAGTCCTGCTCTAGTTTCTTTTTACAAATTGTTAGCTAAAGGACTACACATCAGTTTGTTTGTTTGTTTTTTTTTTAAAAAAATGAGCAAGAATTGCTAGAGGTACTGGAGCTAGCAGATCCTGCTGTGGCAGCAAGTTTTAGGTGGAGTGTCACTGCTGTTTTCCAGCCAGTGAGTCCGTGTTGCTCCATTTTTGTTGTCTTTGCAAGACCCCTCTGCCAACACTGCTGCTGTAGCTTAGAGATCAACCACCTAAATGTGCTGCTTTGCAATGGCTGCCTGGGAACACAGGGCTGAAGTCTTGTTATTCTGAACTGAAAACTACTTGTGATACCTCCAGAAGGGGATGATGATAGGTAGTATCGGAAAGACAAAAGTGATTGTTTATGATTTTTGATACATTATGACACTGACAAGTTTTCTTACATATTGTATAACACCAGTCAACTGGATTTGATTGAGAATCCAATTACATGTTTAGTTAAAAACATGATTGTATGTGAAGTGCAACCAGTCCTGACCTCAAACTTAAGAGGCAGGGAAATCCTCTCCTTTCATTCGTTCCAGGTAATCCTGCTCCTTGTCCTGAATCTGTCACTCACTTAGAGATTCAGTTTGTCTTGTTTCCATTCTTCAGCCACTGGTTCTTAATTCGGTGGTCTAGAAATGGTTAACTCTCATAAGTATACTTGGAAAATAAGCTATTTGTTGTCTGTTATGTGCCCTGCTATTATTCATGTGATGAGGCTTACATAAGGGCTGCACCGCAGTTGCGCTTAATTTGATGACAGAGTTCTGTATTTCTGTGTAAACAAAAATCAAGTGATAAGGCATGGGCAAGCAAAGTCTACAGCTGAAACCAGGGAGAAAACAAACTTTTCTGGAGGAATCTTAAGGTGATACTATCTGCTTAGCTGTCATGTCAAGTTTTTTTCTTTTTGTGAAAGATAATTTTTATATAAAAATTAAAAAAAAAAAAGAACAGAGCATTCATTGTTATCACTGTTCTTTGCCTTAGCATTTCTTCAGGTTCAGTGGTGAAATCAGTTAAAAATTAAAATTTTGTATAGCATGAGTTAGCAAATCATTAAAACTTGAAACAGCACAGTTTTCTCTTTAGCTTTGATGTCAAAATATCAAAAGTAGACTGTCATGGAAAAATTCTAAGTACTTGTTTTAGAGAAAACTGGAAGTTCTAGAAAAAAAATAACATTGGTCTACTAACACACTTTTAAGACCTTGCTGAATATGTCCAGATAATTTGTGTAGAACACCAGTTAACTTAGGAAGCTTTGTCTAAATATTCAACTTTCTAAATATCTGTTATCTTAGCTTATGCTGGAATATAGAGCCTTCTACCTCTACTCTCCATCCCCCAGCTGCTGTTTGTAGAGCTAAAGGAAGTTCTTTGAGTGGAAACAAGGTTGGCCAGAACACTGGAGCTTTGTTATTGCTGTGGTGTTTTTATTTTTATTTTAGGTTTACTATGAGAGCAGTGGTAGTATGTGGTTGAAGCAGCGTGCAGCAATGGAGTGGAAGTCAAGTGCGTATAGGTGTGGGAGGTGGCTGCCTAATTTATAGTGGTTGACAATGCAGAGTTTGTAGCGTGTGTTGACATCCAGTCTTCTGACTTCTGGATGCTGGTGAGGAAACAGTCTGAAACAGCTTTAAAAGTTATGGATTAATTTGTAGAAATATCTGTTCTGTAGCTTTTAATCAACATATGAATCTTTATGAAAGGTTTACATAAGCCTTACTGTAAGACCCAGCCCGGCCTTTAAACGCTACCAGTTTGCCACTACTGCATTATTTTGTGTAAACTCGTAGTTTTCTATTTCCCAGCAAAACTTCTTGTTTAGTTACTGATCCTGGAAAACCTTGTGTGCACCCCCTTTTGTTCATTGTCCTGTTAGGTCTCATCTAAACTAAAAAAACCTTGTCTGATGTTAAAGTGCTCAGAGGAATGAGATACTCAGTCACAAGTTTTGTGGAATGACAATAGCCAGCTCAGTTGGTTTTATTGTAGTCCTGATATGTAAATAGTTACTGTAACCTATATTTCTAAAGCAATTGGAAACATTTTATATAAGAAGACTTGATTTGAAAGTATCTGTGCTACCTCCAGTGCGTGAGAGACTATAAACTTAGGCAGACGAACCACAAGTGATTTACATTGGCAATTTCAGACAGCAGCTGGGAAATGCCCAATTTAGAACTATTATGCGCCAAGAAGAGCTGATCTAATCCAGTCAAGACAAAGAAGTGTGTTTTGACCTTGCAGCTTGTCAGGAGAGACTTTTCTGCATGTCCCAAAGGAGCTGCAGTCTTGTGTTGAGCAGACAGAAGCAATCCCAGGATCAGGTGTTGGTGCTCTGTGTGTGCTGGTGCTGAGGGAGGCTGGCAGGGCAGTGCCCAGCCTAGCAGCTGTGCACAGAAGAGGAAGATTGTTCTAGAAATGGAGGCAGAGCTCTCTATGGTGTAATGGAAAACTGAGAGAACTGCTTTTAATTTGTGTGATTTACCTTGCTACATGATGTATCATCCTTTTTTTTTTTTTTTTTCTCTGCACTAATAGTTTTGGAGTTCTGGTTGGCTTTGTAATCTAATCATGGAACCTGAACAACCCTTATGAAAAATTAAGCCTGCAACTAGCATGCGAAGCAGAAAGTACTCGGCCTCCCTGTTATGCCAGTGTACTTATTAGCTGCTTAAAGCAGACAGAAGTAGCAAGTAAGTAGCTAGTGCCCTCCAGATTCTATTCATGGTGTATATGTCATGAGTTAAGTATGTAGTTGACTTGTGAACCTGTCAGTTTACATTGTGGTGCATTACCAGAGTGCACTTATTTCATGGACGTGCTCTGTTCTGGATCCAGAATTCTGCTGAAATGGTGTGACCAGTATTGTTTTTATTAGTGGTAATTCCAAATTGTAGTCTTGCTTCTAGTGTGGTGAGGTCTGAACGCTAGTAGCGATTAAGCCAGGAGAATGATTGTATTTCCACAATGATTTGCACGCTGGATTTGCTAAGCCTAGCCAACAAGGACTTTCTACCTGCCTGGACTGGAAGCTCAACTGTTAGAAAATCAGGCAGCATTTTCTGTCTTCTCTGCTATCAAAAATAAAGAGTGTGAAATTAGCCCATTCCTTCCTGATGAAGTAGCAGGACGTGCTCTTTCACTTTGTTAGGTTAAAATCTCCAGTGGTATGTTGCATATTATAGTTATTTGAGTAGTTTTAACTGTTAATGGAGAACTAGTAGAAGTAATATTGAAGCATCACATCCTTAACTTCAGTCAGGTGATAAGCATCAGTGGATTAATTTTGAAATATTTTCTTTAGCTTAAGCCATTCTCTAAGATGTTTCTCCATCTTTACATAGATGATGTTCTTTGCTGCTGGCAGTGGGGAAATGTAATACCCTAGGCAGTGTGGAAGAAACCATTGTGAGTGCAGCTTCCTGCCCAGTGTAGTTGTATTTACCCAAGTCTAACAAATAAGGAGTTCAAACATTTCAGTTACTAATATATTGAGTAAAATACTAAAATGTTTGGAAAAAGTTTCTGGTTTATTAGCCATAAAGTTATCTGTGCAGTATCCATATTTAGACACAGGTTTTAATTTTGATTAAATTCCCAATTTAATTCCAGAACTGTTTTTTTTTAATAAAATTTTTGATTGTGCTGATTTCTTGCCTTTTTTTTTTTTCCAGGGTAATACATCCGTGTGTGCTACAAGTAGTGTGTGTGTAGGGTGTGTGTGTGGTTTGTTTTTGTTTTTTTCTCTGAGAAATGAAGGTATATAAATGAAGACAACTGGAGTTGTCTTTGAGAAGCTACTACCCTGCACTTATGTAGTTCCACATATATATTGTCTTGCAAGTCCTTCTGGGTTACTTGCTTCCCTTAGACTGGAGAAAAGGCTGAGGATGTGAAATGGTGGCAAGTTGGCCCTTGGTGCAGATGTTGCTGCAGTGGAGAGCTCTCTTCCTGCTGTGCATTTGTGTGGAAACTAGCTTGCCTCTGAACTTCGAGGTTCCAGAGAATTTTTTGCCTAGATATTTGAGGAAGACTTCACAGCAGTAAACTTTGCAGTAAACCCTGCAAACTTTTTTTCACTATTTAGTTAAGATCAGTCCCTTTATTTTAAAGGAGTTTGTTGCTTAAGCTTCAGTTTCAAGTTTCCATTGGTATTTCATTGGTATTTCCATTGGTATTTCTCTCATTGACAAAAATATTTTGCTTTCTTTTTCCTGTCTTCTCTCTATCACATCTGAAAATCAGCCTGCAGTTAACTACAGACCATAATCCTTTGTTCTTTTAATCCAAGTTTTGTACCTGGTTGAAACCTCATGGGGGGGTGTTGTTAGAATGAGTACCAAGAGGCCTGCAAAAATTCTGTTTTTTGGGGAGGATTGGAGAATGGAGAAAAGAGGTGGGTGAAAGTTTGGGGACTGTCAGTTTATATTTGCCTGAAATGCTTGCTTGCAACAAAAGAACATCCAACATTGTACTGAGCCATCAAATGAGAGCATGACTCAGTGTGGAAAAATGCTACCTACTGAATTTCTAGCATAGTTTCCTGAATTGCCTTGACTTTTAACTAAATCTTAGAGGCCTTCTTTTGAAGTATCTTAAGCCAATAAAGAGCAGTGAGGTGGCCACAGGGCAGCTGAATACAGTGTCTGCATGGGAACAGAAGGATGGAAGAATTAATCTCTATTTTTTGACAGTGTTGTTAATAATGTGGATGTTTTTGAAGTGCTGCAAATAGGATTAATAGACATGAAGGAAAGAATTAAAACTGGGGATTGACATTTAGACATACAAAAATGTATAGCTGAACCAGAAGGACTAGAGAAGGTAGATAATATTGTTCCTTTTTGTTTTGAAAGTTTTAAACCACATAGTACTAAATAAAGCAAATGAGTGAATTTTCCCTTATTGCAGAGTCAGGATTTACCAACCCAGAGCTTTCAGTCACTGCTTGAACAGTCTACCTTCTGTTTTTAAACAGAGCAACTTCTGTTCATTAGAAACAGTCAACAATAAATATGAAGAAATTTTCTGCAGTTTGCTTTGGAACTTGGTGGACCGGGTGTTATGGATACAACTTTTTTTTTTTTTTACAAGGAGTGGCAGGAAAATCATACAGTGGTTTTTGTTCTGAGAATGGAGCACTGAAAATTAACAGTGAAAGCACTGTTCAGAGCAGATTATTGCAGCACTGGTTTTATCTGTCTTGTCCCATTGTGAAGTGTCTGGTTGTTATTTCAGTAGTGTTAGCTAAGCAGTGATCTCAGTAATGATTAATGACAACTTGTAACTTTCTTCTAAAAAACCTGATCCTCCTTTCTTTAATTGCATTATTTAACTGCATTCACCTTGGAAAGTGGCTTGTAGCTTTAGATATAAGTATGTCAGTAACTGTTTTGAGTTAAATGAAGTTGGTGAAATGTAGTTCTTGACATGTGGCTTAAGTGTAAAGCAACCAACTGGCACAGGCATGAGAATATATAGCTGGGAAGAGAAATTTTCTGTATGGAGGTGAAAGAAATGAGAACAGTTTTCAGAGCTACAGTAGTCTTGGCATGAACATGTAGTGATTTCTGGAGTGTAGCTCCAAGGGCTGTGAGAGTGCGTGTATGTGTGTGAGTAGATGGGCGTGTGGGTGTTTGTGAAAAGGAGAGGAAATCTGGGTAAAGGAGGAAATAAGAGTCTTTGCTGCAGACATGGTAAACCCCTTTGTCTTTGTTTAAAAATAATAGAGTACCTCTTTAAAAATCAGGCTGTTTTGAAGAAGTAGTGGAATTCTAGAACAGACATACACTTATGTTATGAGGAAGAAAAAGGATGAAGCCTAGTGTTAGCATGGCTGACAGCTGCTTGGTCATGTGGATAATGTTGCATTACAACACTTTGTTTTCTCTCAAATTAAAAACAAACAAACAAACAAAAAAACCCAAAAAAACTCAGAAAAAAACACAAACCAAAAAAAAACCAAAACAAAACCAAACCCCCCAATTTTCCTGTAGTGACTAAATATTGCTTTGCTTATTTCTGAATATAGTTGTGGCACTTATTCTTGATTTGGTGCTGATAACTTGGAATGTGAGGAAGTTCCTGAATTTATGTACTTAAAATATTTCACTTAGTTTCATGAAATAATTTTCTTTTAAAGTCATTCCTTTGACTTTATGGGTAAAATTTTTTTGGGGGGGGGAATGTGTAGAAATAGTGGTGTCATTACTCTGCAAGTAGGAGTGTTCAGCTTTTGTACCGGAAAGCCACTGTCATTTCAGTGTCTTTAATTGAAAATACTGTGTAGGCATTATTAGTTCATTCATTGGTGTACTGTGGGTTGCTTGAAATTTTACTAAAAAGAAAAAAAATAAAAAAAAAATTCTGATAATTATAAAGTAGTTGCAAGTTGACACCATACACATTTGTGTCATGAGTGGTGTACTTTTTTTAAGGGCTTGGAGTGTCTGGATGTGTTAAGCTGATTGTGCCTTGGCTTACAAGAAGTACCCAATTACCCCAAAATTCAGAACTCTAAATACACCTGAGTTGAGGTTTGCAGGGACTCAAACTGGTTGGGGTGGGGTGTGGTTTTTTGTTTGTTTTTTTTTTTTTTTAAATTCCCCTTTTTCTCCTTATACCTACATAAATGTTGTTCTGTAGCCTGGTAAAACAGCAGTGACTACAGTGTACTGGGGGGGGGTTGGATAACCTGTATTCACCACATTACTTTTGACAGTACTGTTATCTCAGCTGAATTCATGCCCTGTAAAATTTCTGGGACTAAAGTGCCTCTGAAATACTGGCAGCAACTTGTTATCATGACTCGTTACTAGGCTGCTGGGCTGTGGACTGTTCAACAAGCTTTCTGTAAACTCTCTTTTGATTAAGTGTTTTTTATCTGAAGTTACATATAATGACATTTGTTTAGCAGATTTAATTGCTGTGAAGCATTCAGTCATAGCAGAAAGATGCTACAGAAAGTGTATTCCTTTTCCTGATGCTGCCCTAATGAGGTAATTAATACCAGGCTCTGGAAGCTTTACCAGTGGTGTGACTCAGCCACTCCTTACAGCTATGGGCTCCAGAGCAGGAAGCATGAGAGCTGCTAGTTTACGTGTTAAAGCTAAATTTTGGAGAGGGGGAAAAAACCAACATAAGTTGCAAAAGAAATATGGTTGCTATGCACTTTCTTTTGGATATAGAATCGGTGTCTTCATGAATCCTTATCTACAGAAAGATGTACTTGTTTGTCTAATTGGCCTCTTTATATCCGTGAGTGTAGTAGTAGTAGACACTGGTTTGGGGACACACCAGAAGACATTGCTTTACTTTTCCTTTTGAATTTGTGACCTCTGTGTTCTTTAAGCATTGTGACTACCAGATGCTATTACCATAAATTTTTTATAATAGTAATCTTCACTAGTCTTCAGTATTGTCAGTGCTAGTGACTGAGGAGAAACACCACCAATGAAATAAGTATGGTGTTTCATACTTCTGTGCATGACTCTATCAGTCATAAAAGCTGAAATGTTTTTTTTCCAATAGAAACCTTAAACTTACAAGAAGCAAGCGCACTCATGTGAAAGAGAGATTTTAATGTGCAGTTTATGGCAAGCCTTATGCCCTTGATTTGGTTTTTGCATATTTGGCTTGGTACATAAATATATCCAGAGCACAGACATCAAATTGCAGGCTTCTAGCTGTTTGAACTCTGTGGGAAACTGCAGCTTTGGTGGCATGGAGCAGTCTTCCAAACAAAGAGCTACCACTCAAAATAAAAACTGAAATGAGTTTGCACGTTCTTGAGTTCCTTTTTGCTCTATTTAAAAGGTAAAAAAGATTCCTGGGCATTATATATTCAGGGTTAATCCTTACACGAGTAGCCTTTGAGTAACTTGAATGTTTCAGGGTATGCCAGCATATTTTGCACAATGTGGTGTGCACAACCTTGAGCTAATGCCAGCTGTGTGAGTACTACAGCAGAGCACAGTGTTCCACCATGCTGTAGCAGCAGAGATACTTACATATGCATCTTACTCTCTAAAATTACTTGTTGATGCTCCCTAATGAGGAGAGGCAGCCTCTCCAGGCTAGTTAGCTACATGAACATTGGGTGTCTGTAATCTCTCAGCACTGGAGTATGTTTGACCCTTGGACCAAGGTCTCTATTCTGCAACTTTATTGCATGATAGAGATGTACCTGCATACTGCATGGCATGAAATGAATTTTGAAGTTCAGTTTCAGGAAGGCTTAACTCCTTGGTTTTGTTTATTCATAATAAATCATAAATAATTCAGGTCTTAATAAATTGAACTTCGCTGTATTTGCTTAGCTATCATTTCCTTCAAGATACTGTGTTATTTCTCTTCTAGCTTTCTGAGAGTGGTGAGACAAATGACACTAAATGTTCACAAAAAAAAGGCAAGTAGCCCAGTAGAACAATTTTAAAAAGATCCTGTTTGCCTTAGAAATGTTGTTTCCAGTATCAGTTTAGTTTAATCAAATTGCACTTGGATTTGGAGGTGTTCCAGTTCTGTGCTTGGCAAGCATGTGGAAGCTTATGGTAGTGCTGCTATTCCATCGCAGCTGACCTTGTCTTGAACTAGAAATAATCAAGGCCTGTACAAATCCTGCAACACAGTTGCCCCTTCTCTGTCTCAAAAGTCAAATTGTTCTGAAAAGCTGTGGATTTCTTCTCTAGAGAGTAAATTAGTCCACGAGAAATCACAAGAAGGTTTGGATGAAAGCGTTCATTCACGTTATAAGGAAAGATGTTGGTCTATAGACACACTGAAGGATCTTTTAGCACTTTTCTGGGAGGTGAGAGTGGGGAAGGGAGTGTGTGGGGCAGTAGGAGGTCTGTGTGAGGGCAGGCTCGGGCCTTTCCCCTCTCGCTGTTCTCTTCTCTTGGCAAAAGCACGGGGCTGTGCCCGTCGGCGTGAGGCTGCCATCTGCGTTGCGCAGCCTGCTAGACTGTTACAGGATTGCACAAGAACTGATGTGAAATCTTCCTGCCAAACTGTTTCCTGGCCGGCCGCAGTGGGTGCCTGGGGACCCGTCCGTTGTCCAGAGCCTCAGGAGCAGAGCGAAAGCAGCAGCCAGGGAAACGGCCTCAGCCTGGCCCTGTGCACGTAATCCCCTGCAACAGCATGTCGGGGGGGATGAGCTGATCACATGCAAACTGCTCAGAAGGGCAATTATTTTATGAAATTAAATTTGTGTTTAACAATAAACGTAGCTGAAGAGCTATAGGTTACGTGTAGAGGAGGAGAACTGGACAAATCTAGTTACAGCAGTGGTATATTTCCTCAATTTAATTCCACTTTTCCATTTGCTGCTCTCATGTGCAAACTGGAAGTGGCAGTCTGCAGCATTGAAACAAAATATTCTGCATGCGTATTTTTGAATAAGATCCTTTTTTTTGTTCGCAGTAAAATCTTAGCTATTGAAAATGTAATACACCAGGGGCCATTTGGTGATTCACTGGCTGATTTTGCTGGATGTTTCAAGCTAAGGGCTTAAAGGTCATACTTATGGCTATGCATAGATTGAAGGGATGCCGATACCCTTTTATCTTAATAGGAGTTTGGAGTAAAATCTGGATGATGTAGATTCCACTCTTATCTTTTGCCACAATCCCTAATACTTTGTCCAAGAGCCATCCAGGGAGGATAGCTTTTTTTTTTTTTTTTCCTGTGGTATTGCAAAACCTGCATTGGGATACCTACTTGATGTTCCTGAAAGTTTCCTGGTATAAAAAGGCAAGCACTGTTACCCCCCCTTTCAGTAAACACAATGAACCTAACTTTCTTTGATCAATTCATAAATCCATGCCTCCTAGGAGTCCCCCTAATCCTGCTATCAAAACTGTTCCCAGCCCTACTACTCCCTTCACCTGGCAACTGAGTCCCCAACCACCTCTCCCTCTAATTCTGATTCTGCCACTTAATCATAATGCAACTCATAATCCCCCTGAATAAGAGCAGCCATAAATGAGTTCTAATACTGACATCATTGACACTGCTACTTATAATCAGTCTCCTGGATCTTCTGTCATACACATTCATCCCTACTACCCAACTATCAATAAACATAGCAGTGGCCTTCCCACTGTGACTCACTGCCCTACTCACAGGCCTACAGAACCAACCCTTGGCCTCCCTTCCTCGTCTGCTCCCTGAAGGTACTCTGACACCACTAATCCCAGCTGTAATCCTAGTCAAAACTATCAACCTACATACCTGTCCCTCAGCCCTAGGAGTCTGCCTCACAGTGAACCTTACAGCAGGACACCTGCTTATTCAACTCATCTTCACCGCCACCACTGCATTACTCCCCATCATACCTACAATCCCCATTCTAACTGTGTCAGTCCTACCCTTACTAACCATCTTAGAAGTAGCAGTAGCCATGATCCAAGTCTGTTTTTGTTCTCCTACTAAGCTTATACTTACAAGAAAATATCTTGCCCACCAAACACACTCCTCCCACATAGTAGATACGAGCCTCTGACCCATCTTTGGGGCAGCTGCTGCCCTCCTTACCACCTCAGTCTTAATCATGTGATTCCACTATAACTCTTCACAACTCCTAGTCCTAGGCTTACTCTCCATGAATCTAGTCATAGTACAGTGGTGGTAGGATATTATAGAGTGCTTTAGGTTGGAAGAGACCTTTAAGATCATATCGTACAAAAGCACATTCCAAGACCACCACATCCCCTTCCATTTGTGATATGGAATAATCCTATTCAACATATCTGAGGCATTTTTCTTCTTAGTCTTCTTCTGAGCATTATTCTACTCCAGCCTAGTACCAGAGCTCAGTAAACAATGACACACAACCCCCTCAACTCCACAGAAGTATCTCTGCTAAATACAGTTGTCCTCTTGGTCTCAGGCATCATCACCATAACACAACCCCACCACAGCATCACAGAAAGTCACCAAAACCAAGCTATCCAAGCACTAACCGAAGCACTGGTACACATGCAAAGCATCTGCCTCACTTGTGCTCGCACAGGGAGCTGGTGTAAGTTTAGGCTCAGTAATGCTTGGACTCTGCCTAGCTCCTGTAGGCTCTGGGCACATATGCCTGCTGGCAGCACTGAGCTCAGTCTAGACCATGGCAGCTTTAGAGAAACATAGATTGGAGCAGTGCCCAAAGCTTATGTAAGAGCAATTGAGTTACAGTCACAGCAGGCTCGTGCTTGTTGCCCTGGCTGGGGGGCTGGTGTGTGCCTCTCACAGGTGCAGCAGGGTCACAGAGTGGGAGCAGACCAGTGCTGGGGGGGAGGACTTGGCGGTGTGCTGGGTGCCAACTGTCACAGCTTGGCTGCTGAGCAGCATTTCATGTCATTGCCATGACTTGTATATCTGTAGCTGCATGCCCTTTTTACGTCTTGATACTGGGATGCGTAATAACAGTAAATGATACAGAATTAATCAGTAATTGATATCACTGAATACTGATGATTAAGACATCTAGAAACTGTTAGTCTTTCTGCAGAAGTGCCCTTGTTACAAAGGTACCCTGGATTTGTCTTGCACTTTTGTTTATGAAGATGGCTTTTATTCTATTGTTCATTCAACTGTTAAAGTACTCCATGAAGGCCTGATTTTTTTTCTGCAATTGTAGGCACCTGAAACAAGCACATTCTACCCCGAAGGCCATCAAGGGCTACTGACAGTGCTGTATATTCATGGCTTGTTCAGAGACAACGGCCTAGCTGCACTTCAAAAGAAAAGCAGAAGACAAATGACCTGGACTTAAACTATAGCTAATCATAACAGGGAGTTATTTTGATTTTAACCTTGGGAAAGAGTGCTACATGGTATTATTTGTAGGTATTTAGTTTGAATTTAACTTGTATTTTGTGTCATTCTGGAGTTAAAAATAAAATCAATGTGATATTTCTTCAATAGCAGATGGGCTGGAAGGCATTGGCTTGTAGTAAGTACTTTCCTGCTTTTTATGAGGTAGGGGTATGTGCATGTGTTTCTGGAGGGGGAAGAGCAGGGTAAAAGCACACTAAAACAGCTCTCAGACTTTTCATAATTGTTTCACTGTCCATCAAAACCCTCTGAAGGATTAAGTATCTACCTGATGAAATCTGTTTGGCTTGCTTTACTCCCTCTTTCTGTGAAGAAGTGTATTTGTAGGAGTGTTTTGAGTGCAAATGCAATGGAATGGTGAGCGAATCGTGGTGCTGAAGAGCAGGCAGCAAGATCTTTTTTTTAGTAGGTGCTTTTGGATTTAATATTTCATATACCCACACATGAAACTTAATTGTGTGTAATTTAACAGGCTTAGTGTAGTAAGAAAAGAGTATTGGAAAAGGTTGGGTTTACATCTTAACTTGTTTCCTGCTCAGAACTGCACATGGCTTGAGTACTGTTTGAATTTATGCCTTTCTGAGCAAGGTGAAAACAGTCCTTTCCCCACAGCAGAGTTTTTAATGAAAAAGAACTTTACATGGGATTTCATTATTATCTTCTTTTCCTCCCAACACAGAGATTTTGGCTATTTATTGCTATCTGGAAGATTAATCTGATTTATTTTTTTTTCCTTCTTCTCTTTCTGTAAAACAAGAATAATTTGAGGCTTTGCCCTTTTTAGGTCACTCTTAGATGTTCTTATTTGCTATTCTGTACAGGTGCTGAGAAGGTATATAGTAAACATTGTGATAATTACCTTTTTTTAGAGTAGTATTTGCAATACTTCACAAGGGGTTGCAAAATAAAAGAGTTCACTGGTTGCATTTGTTTGAGATTAAGGCATGGCTTGATGATGGATGTGTGGAGATTCCTGGGGAAAATTTAGGTAATGAGGTGGTTCTTAAATGAACAGAGACATCATAAAATTGTTCACCAGTTGAAATAGGATTGGTATGTGTATGTACGTACATCTATCTATATCCTTATATATCTATGAATAACATATTTCATTCACTGAGACAATTTTTAATAACTTTTTTCCCCAATAAAGTAAGATGGGATACTTTTCAAGGAGATACTATTTTATTATATAGTTTAAAAAGGAAACAATTCTGTAAAGTCTGTCTTGCATAACACAGGGTACTGACCCCATGATTGCTGTAGTCCCTGAACTGTAGGCATTATCTGAGCCTGTTCCAGCTGACAATATTTCTAGCAGAGACATTGTGCACCCATTCTACCAAGAGATTAGTTCCAGTACAATACCGTGCATTACTGTGCCACCACTGGCTATTTAAGGCATCCCTAATTAGACAGCTTGTCCCAGTGTGCTGAGGCAGAATAGATTTAGGGGATTAAGTTTCGTGTGTGGGGCCTGGAGGCTCTGCAAAGTACATGTAAACAAGGGCTGGGTGTGTTCATGCTTTGGAGAGGAGGAAAGGGAAGGATGTAAGGCAAAATGTTGTTTGGGAAGTTGCCACATCTAAGGAGAAGTGATTGGAAATATGTGGATTCATTGCTTCCAATTAAGAGAGCAGCCTGAAAAACAGGTGAGGCGGGGCCATGTAGAAGACAAAATAGGTGAGGTCAGATTGGTCCTGGAGAAAAAAATCTCGGTGGCAGACTGCCAGGCTGGAAACAGGGCAAGGAGAGATGACCAAAGTGAATTCTTTCACATTTTAAAGCATGGGTGATGCCTGCTTTGCTGACAGAAGTCACCACAATAAGACATGAAAGTGGGAAATGTCTGGCTGTAAGCAGGTGGAAATACCATTTTCCCAACTGATGTGTGGGGTGGTTGAGGAGGAGATGTTCCTATAGCCTGTGCTGGAGCAGAATCTGACTTGCATGAGGACTGTTGCTTGCTGGACCACACATTCAGTGCAAATAGTAGACTTTGAGAGCCACGAGGTTCAGGTAATCCACTCACACCAGTCATAAGTGGTCAGAAATCAGGCTGCATATGAGGCAGTTGTTACTTATTCATTAAGGTCATCACATTAGCTTGGTGCTGAACTTGTCAAGGGATTTCACAGCATGAGGTACCAAGCAGACCTCAGGTTGGGTGATGGTCTGTTGTCAGCACATTCCTTTTTGGGGAAGATGTCTTTCAAACTTGACACAGCTGTGATCTCTCTCTGGTTGCTACCTCCCACCTCTGTGGCAGAGTGGGACATTGTGTAAGAGCAATTTAAAAAATGAGAAGGGAGTCTGTCTCTGGGGTGAACCTTTCCTGATTTGGTGTCTTGCCTTGTTTTTTCTTCTGTGCTGCTTATGTGATGGTGAAATGCTGCTTTTTCTCTTAGCACTGCCTTCAGATGTAGTGGTAAATCATGGAGGAAGGACACCATCATGGCTGCTGGGTCTCTGGATGTTGTGTTACAGCCCAGGGGAAGTGACTGAGCCAGTGCCAGCTTCTAGTAGTGACAGAGATTTCCATCTGGTTTCTGGGATAGTATCTTATTGTGGCCTGATTACGGTCACATGTTGTGCTGGGTTTTATAGCAGCAGAGCACTCGGAAGTGCTGCCTGGCTGCAAGGCAGGGAGGTAGCTGGGAGGGTTCTCCTGGGAAGTCTCTGCAGGCTGACAACAAAACTGCTCACTTTACAGTCCTGTCATCACTGTAATAATTATCATGCAAATCATTGATGTTTTAGGTGTGCTGTCCCTCTTTGTGGCCGCTCTGAGACTTTGCTTAGTAGTAGGAAGGAGAAAATTATTCGGCACCTGTCATAATTCCATCAGTTCAGTGCAGAATATTAATTTTGAACTCTAAAGAACCAAAAAAACAACAAATAAAAAAAAAAAAACCAAAACCCAACCCAACCAATCAAAAAAAAAAAAAAAACAAAAAACCAAAACTTTAACAAGTTGTCATCCTTAATCCTAAAAGTTAGTGCTAAAAGCCTCTCAGAACTGGGGGGAAGATGGATTTTTTGGGATGCAAAAAAAAAGGTTATTTTATTTTAAAATTGTGGTTTCAATCTTTTTTTTAGGAAGAGTCTTTCTAGGCTTTCTGTACTGAAAAACAATGTGAGAAGTACCTCTGGAGCTTTAGAAGCCCTCAGAGTTCATGCTTGTAAGAACAATTGATCGCCTTTGTGATGTCTGAACTGGATTAGCGAAAGGAGTGTTTGGTCTGAAAAAGCAACTTGTCCTCCAACTGACTTCATGGCATCAAAATAAGGCAGCAGAGTAACCAACCTACTGAGCTAAATATTAAGTGTTACAGACAGCATGCTACAATGTTTTATTTGCTTAACTTTCCAGCCATGCAGAACGCTTTTAGGAAAGGCATAGGATAAATTTCTCCTGGAAGACTTTTGCTACCTAGAAATAAATGCTATTTTATTACAAAAAGTTCATTAGTAACATTACTATGAACTTCTGTACATATTTGTCAGGTTTTGTGTTCAGTGGACTCAGGTGCTAGTTGGTTGCTAGTAAGGAAGCTATGGAAATCAGAGAATGGTTTGGGTTGGAAGGGACCTTATAGATCATCTAGTTCAGATCCCCTTGCCACGGGCAGGGACACAAAATTCTGAATTGTATTTAGCATTCTTACTTCATTTAAAGAGAAAAAACCTAATGGTAATGATTGTGTCATTAAAGAGAAAAACTGTGACCTATATTACACACTCAGTGTCCTTAAATGCAAATTCTATTTGTAAAATATTTATGCCTATTTTGCACATCATACAATCTTTCCCTTAATTATATTTTTCAAAGTTTTGCTTGATTTCCACTCAAGTCTAGAGGGTATGCTAACAAGGGAGGTACTGCCTGATCATTAATGAACTTTCAGTGAAGGAACAGTGTCACACAGTGGAATATAGTGAAACCTTCAGGATAAAAATTCTGAGAAGTACCCCAGCACATCCCTAGGTGGAAAATTTGTACTCTGCAATAAAAAGAAGATATATCTTGCTCTGTGCGATTTTTATTTTATTTTTTTTAACAGGATATTTGTAACTTGGGACTGAGCTATACGTGTGCTGATTTAATTTGAACTAGTCTGCAGCAGTGCATTCAAGAGTTGCTGGAGACTAGCTCTCTCTTCATCAGCAGGCATTGGCATGGTCACAGTAGATCAGTAGGTAGCTTTGGGTCCTTATGTTTCCATTAATTTTTGGAACACATTTCGTGTGTTTGGAGTGAAGCATTTTGGCTTTGTTTCCTCTGAGAGGGCTATGATTTGTCCACACTGAAATCCAAATGCACTGTGATCCAAACAAATGTGTGGCAAGTGAAGATGTTGGGGAAATTTGCTTCAGGATAGGACAGCTACTCTAAACCAAACACTAATGTAGGTGTGGGCCCTTAAAGCATGGCATGTAAAACCAATACGTGCTTTTAAAGTATAGTGTGTATGCAGATCTTCAACTTTGACGTGTGACCGAAAGTAGCCACACTGAGGTAAATGCGAGTACTTACATTTGATATACATGGAGAATCTATATTATATATTCCATGATTTATTTTTTTTTTTAATGTAGCTCTATTGCTGAGATTTTATCACCCTTATATAAAGCCTTATTTGTCCCACATCTTTTAAGCTGCACCCTTTTTTTAATTTGGTGTTTTGGGAACTTGGAAACACTTTTTTAAAAAAAGGTATTTCTGTAAACAAAGTATTAGTTAATTACAGGTAGAATAAAATGTTATGTTGGCCAGAGTTTTTCCTCCTGATAGTTAACCATTAAACCGACTGAATCACAAACTTCCACAGTCTTCTCTAGCTAGGGAGCTAGTACATTAATTCAATTTTGGCAAGACTGCAAGAGTATTAAGAATGCAGAGGAATTAGTAAAATGATAGAATACAAGAAGTCTGAGATGGCTGTGTTCTACAAAGTAGAACAAACTGAACACATGGGAAAAAAAGCTGTAATTTCTCTCAGTGGAAAAACAATGAGGAATGAGACATTCTTACCTGTAGAACTTGTTAGAAATTTTTTTCCTCTGAAGATATGGTGCTTCACTGAAACTAAACATTTCACAGAAGTGTTCTGTCTGTGACAAAACTCCTTTCCTGTCAAAGGAAAAGAAGAAATGTGAGACATCTTGCTCTCATAGCAAGGAGGCTTTTGTTTAACATGATATGTAGACTTTGTGGATCCTTGCTCCCAAATTACTCCTTAAACTATCCTGCATTTTTTTTTCATATTTCTGTTACTATTTAAAAAATAAATCAATTTTTACATTGAAAGCATGAATAAATCTGATAAAACTGGAAAAACTGATTTCAAAGTCTGAAATGAATAATGGAAGTTAGTCTTTGGTAATGCCTGGTATACATACAGAAGCACTGGGAGTTCTAGGCAGGTTGTCAACTTGGGTTGGTAGGTGAGCCCTCAGGGAAGATAACGTCATTTGCATGAGCAGTTGTATGAATGGGAATCTGATACAGTCAGTACTGTGCCTCTGACAGCTGGAAGCTTCCTGGCTTATGAAAAATTATCATTTTTCAGTCAGTAAGGAATTCTTTTGAGGTTTCTTATTTACATTGTTTGTATGCTCCTCTGTCTGATGAGATGAATTTATAATAGTTCATTTTGTCTTTTCCAAAACAGAATTAGACCACAGCTAGCCAAAGAGAAGATTGAAGGATGCCATATTTGTACATCTGTTACACCTGGTGAACCTCAAGTGTTCTTGGGAAAAGATAAGGCCTTCACTTTTGATTACGTCTTCAACATTGACTCACAGCAAGAAGAGATCTATATACAGTGTATAGAAAAACTGATTGAAGGCTGCTTCGAAGGCTATAATGCCACTGTCTTTGCTTATGGACAAGTAAGCTTTACAGTGTTATTTGAAAAAAAATTATTTTGGAATTAAGAGTTTCTTGGAACTGATCTTTCTCTTAAAATTCAGAACGCATAAGTGTGTTTTTTAGTATCTGTTTTATTTTAAACAAGATATCCTGTAGGAAACTTTAGGAATTTGTATAGATCCTGAGCAGAATGGCAACTGAAACACAGGGGAAAAAATAAAAATTGGCAATAGTAATTAATAGTAATGCTGAAAAAGCATGAATCCATATAATTCCTGAATTCACCTCTGTGCAGCAATACAAATCAGTGACTTAATCAGATGATATATAGCTAGAGGTTGTACTGAGATTCTTTTCTGAGCAATTACCCATCCCTTTGCATTTCCAGATTCTTTTAGGAAGAGGAGGGTTTTCATTTATTTATTTTTTTTTTAAATAAATCCTAGGTAACTTTCAGTCACAATATTTGTGGGCAGAACGTAGAGATTGGATTCCAAAGACAGAGAACTTTTCATAGAGTACACATCCTCTTAGTACACTGGGCACACAGTTTACTTCTCAAAGCTGAAATATCATTGAACACAGTGTAGAGAATGTTATTATCCTGTGAATATTCCTTTAGGAATTGATCGCACAAAATTTGGTCTTTGCTGCTGAATTTCACCACTGTTAAATGTCATACCTCAAGTTGTCTAGTTGAAGACTAGTCCTAGTGAAACTAGTTTAGTAGATCCTGTTCAGCTGTGTGATACTATCTTTATCTTAGGTTTGACCCACTAATTAAGGGAAAACACAACACTACCTTGTCTTCTACAGGGCTTCACATCTAATTAAGTAATTTTCCTAGTGAAGATACAGCTTGTATTCTTCAGTGCTGTCTATAAATTAAGAATGATGGTAATATTCCCCCTGAAACATATAGATCTAATGAAGGGAGTAATTTGATCTACTTCAGTAAAGAATTGAAAATGCTTCAACCTCCAAAATATATACTTTAATTAACAGTCTTGGTTGAAAACAAACTATTCTTTTGACCTCAGAGCTGATAGCTCAAGGTTGAAGTAAGCAGCTTAGAGGAAGCTTGTAGAGAGAAGGTTATGAAAGACTGAATTGGTCCCTGCCTCCTGTATGTGATCTGTGGATAAACAGTGGAGTTTATCCAACTTCTGCTGTTTACCCATTTTTCAGAATGGCTGCTTATTGTGCATGTTAATATTGTAAAGGTGACAGACAGTAGTCACTATTTAGCACTAGTGTTCAAAAAATGCATTTCTCTGGTCTTTTGGTGCTATTAACATGTTCTAGTGACTACTCCTTTTTCAATTTAGACAGGTGCTGGCAAAACATACACCATGGGCACTGGATTTGATGTCAACATAACAGAGGAGGAACAAGGCATTATATCACGTGCTGTTAAGCATCTTTTCAGATGTATTGAAGAAAAAAAACAAGCTGCTATTAAACAAGGACTTCCACCTCCAGATTTTAAAGTGAATGCACAGTTCTTAGAGGTAGGTATGATCTGTGTCTGTGTGTGTAACTGCATGTGGGTTTTTTTTTTTTTAAGCCAAATAAACCCTTTTTCTGGTTGCTACTTTTACATTATTTTCCTCCAAGAAGTTTTTAAATAATCTTGAAGTTTTCAATAGGAAATTCTATGGTATTTGCTTCAGCTCTTCACTTTATGAAAAAGAGCCTTTTTATCTTATTCCAATTGTTTTAGTAGTTTTCTTTACAGTGTTTTTTGGAAGTGTAAAATCAGTTACAGTAATTGTCGTTTATCCCTTTCTGCAGCACACTTGTTTATGTGGGGCCTGTTGCTCTTGCTTGTTTGCAATTCTTTACAAAACTTTAAAGCAAGAAACTACATATATAAAAAAAAAAATCAATTGTATGTTGTGCCTTTGAGCAGTGACCACACTTCACTTGCTTTTGTCACTTTGCCATAGATTTCTCTAGGAGACTTTCTGTTCAGGAGGCTTGTTTATATTCCTTTCACCAAAGAAGAAACGTAGCATTTTTTTTTTTTTCTGTGATCCTAAATGGTTTAGGAATGGGCTTCTGTGCCACTGTTCCCTCTTTCATCAGACCCAGAGAAATCCTTGGTCAGTGCTGTGGAAAAACCGTTCCCTTTGTGTTTTCTTGTAGACACAGCTACTGGTAAGAGAGGCTGCAGCCTCTGCGATCTTTCCAACCTGCAGCAGCTGTTCGTTTAAGTCTTCAGGCTTTTATGTTGTCTCCTGCCTGTGGAACTATTTTCTAAATTGATTGATTTGGGCGTAGCATATTTACAATCTCTACCAAGCTGCAAAATCTCATACTTTAAGCACACTGAGAGGCAGAATCAATTTAAGGAAGAACAGGTATTTTAGATCAGTATTTGCAACTTTACTTACCTACTTTGGGAGAACAAGGACCTCCCACTTTGGTATTATCCAAGGGTAAAGCTGTTGGTTTTATTACTGCTGAAGTAAATGATGTCCTTTAGTCATGTTTCTATAATGGTTTTAAAGATTAACAAGCTGCCATTAGTTTTGCACTAGTATAGGTTTGTCACTGCTAACCTTAAGCAGAGCTTTTTGCTGCTCTGGCTAATGTTTGCCTAGAGAGAGTCCAGGCTGGAGCACGGGCTGTGCAAATGTTGTACTCTTCTGTTTGAATACTGGGGTGCTGCAGCTTCATTTCTGCCTAGGCAAAGAGGAGCTGTGTAGCTAGTTGTGGGATTGTTTCTTTTTTTATTTTTTTTTTTTATATAAACGTGACTGAGAGTCCCAAAGTAGAGAGGTAACAATGTTGCAGTGATAATGGTATGCAGAATTGCAGCCATTTACAACATATATCAGATTAAATAACATACTAAAACCTGTTTTTAGGTTAAATTATGTATATAGTGTTTTTTCCCTTAACAAAATCTCACTTTTTGGTAGATTTTTTCCATTGTGCTCAGGCTAAATTGGAGCTTTCCCAGCTAGAGCTTGTTCTGATGATTTACCTTCTGATACAAGAGTAGTGCATGATATGCATCTTCTTCCTCCCACCCTATCTACTGCTGGATTATATGAACAATAATTTAGTCACTGAACAGTTGAAGCAAGGTTTTATTTTGGAATAACTTTGAAGTCTGACAGCTGAACAACTGTTTGGAACAGTGACTTCTGCTAGCTGCCTTCTTGCTTGTTTTCAGTTTGCAGCCTGTCTCAAATCCTTTCTTACCTACTAGCTTTGACAAAAGATAGGCATAGGCAGTCCTGTGCAATCTTAGGTACAATATCAGGATCCTTTCTAAATTGTGACATGTTTGTTTGCACTCAGCAAGGGAAAACATTAGGAAGAAGTCTCCTTCTTAGAGTATTTCTGACTAATAGTTACATATAATTACTTTTTAATGTGTAAAGAATTAAAAGCATTGCATTCACAAACGCTGAACTTTTTCTTCTTGGGGATGGCTTTTCACTTGTAGGGCAGAAAGCCTCTTGCTTTCATTGCATGAGAAAGTACATTGGGTGAATACAGATCTATGGCAGTGGTTCTTTACTTTGACCAGGGATTTAATCACTTTGGCTTAAGCTCTGCTAAAGTGAATTGGTGCAACCAAATTAAAGACATCACAACTGTTCTGGTATACATCAGCATAGACCTGAGCCATGAGATTTCCAGTGTGACACTGCTTTTTCTGTTTGTTTTGTGTTGTTTTCTTTCTTTCTTTCTTTTTTTTTTTTTTGTTTGCCCTGATGTCTTTGATTAGATCTAAGCATCTTTGCTAAAACTCAGAACATTCTTCTCTAACACTGTAACACCAGTAACTGCGTAGTAATTTCTGTTGTCTTTCCTGGTTCTGATATCATTTGCTAACCTATAAGTCTAATGTGTTTAAGGATACTGAGTTGAAAGACCACTAAATGTACATGTACTTGCCTTCAAAAGACCCAGTGAAGTGAGCAGTAAACATTAAGCAGCCCAAAACACACAATAAATAGTTGCTGTTGCTCATATGATTGTGCCTGAAAGTTGTAACTAAATCTGGGGCACCAAAGTGCAGGCATTGTCTGGAGTAAAGAACAAAAGCCCTGCTCAAGAAACTATGCCAGAGTATTTTTGGCCTGCTGGTTGCACAAACTTTTCTATGTTAAATTCCTTCCAGAACAGAAAAAAAAAAAAAAAATCTAAATGAAAGAGAGATATGGAATTATTAAGATGTGGGAAAGGAGATGAGAGACTGTGTGACAGCAGGGAGAGCAAGTGGAGTGAGTTTAAAGTGTTCGGAGGAGGGTGCAGCCAACTGAATCAACAAAAGAAAAGCCCAAGGTCAAACCTGAAGGCAGCAGGTGTCTGCCACAGACACCGCTGGAGCTGCTGTGCTGCTGGCATCGAAGGTGGCCCCTTCCCTGGCCCACCAAAGAACTCTTCCAGATCTGACAGTGCAGAAGAAGTCACTGCAGCTTTGGGTGCCATAATACTAAGCTGTGTGGGTACCAATTTGCAGCTGCTCTATCATCCTATTGTACTTGTAGGTTTGGATTTCCCCAGCATCCTTTTTTTGAGAGCCTTGGCATCTGTTTTTTTAGAATTTGTTTTATGTGCCACGGACAGATTTGTTAGTCTTTGGAGAAATTGCTTCCTAAGGTGATATGTGTTTTTTGATGTGTGTCTTTCTTTCTTTCTCCTCAGCTTTACAATGAAGAAATTCTTGATCTGTTCGATACCACACGTGATATCGATGCAAAGAATAAAAAATCAAATATTAAAATACATGAAGATTCAGCGGGAGGAATTTATACAGTGGGTGTTACAACCCGAACAGTGAATGGAGAATCAGAGGTAATAAATGAAAATAAATTACTCTGTAGCATACCAAATGCATTCTAAAAATATTAACTGTATGTTTTGATAAACAGTTAAAAATAGAGGTTATGCTTGATAACATCTGCACTTGGACAATTTAGGAGTAATATTTAGCTGAAACTTTATTTTTCTTTAGTTCCCGTAGCCTTAAATCTGATACATGTTTGATATTAATTGCACACCACTCTCACGTAATGCTTGAAACACTTTTCTCTCCCAGCAGAACTGTATTATTAGCAAAACTGGCACATGTGTAAATATGATCTCCCAAACCTTATATATGTTATTTTTCCTGTGACGGGAAAGCTTT
The DNA here is from genome assembly GCF_000691845.1 of Merops nubicus. Classification (NCBI taxonomy): domain Eukaryota; kingdom Metazoa; phylum Chordata; class Aves; order Coraciiformes; family Meropidae; genus Merops; species Merops nubicus. The sequence continues at coordinate 46,152 of NW_008620942.1, read as the reverse complement.
GTATGATAACTGATGTGAGGTACAATGCCCTTCATGTGCATTGAAAATCTAAATGCACATATTATCATACTATACATTTTTATACAAAAAGTACCAAAATTGTACACTCCTGCCATGGGCGACTGGAAGGAAGATTGCAATGTTACTATTAGGGACAGTAAAAGGAGAGGTACAAAGATTTAAGTATTTTCTTTCAGAAACCACAAAAAATACTTTTAGTTTGTTCTTTAAAAAATCTGCGTGGTTTTTGGCATGTATGAAATCATAGTACGGAGAAAAAACTTATTTGTGTCTGAAACAGTAAATGTTGTAGGAACACTTTTTATTTAAAGTGTAAGCAATGCAATGTACTTTCTGTCTCTCTTCCAGATGATGCAGTGCCTGAAGCTGGGGGCTTTGTCTCGAACCACTGCCAGCACTCAGATGAATGTTCAGAGCTCACGGTCACATGCCATCTTCACCATACACTTGTGTCAAACCAGAGTCTGCCCTGCGTTTAACACCGTATGTGTCTTTACTGTTATCAAACTTCACTTCGGTAACCAGTCTTCAGAATGTGAATATTGTTTTGGCAGGCACTGCTATTTGAACTGCACTTCATAAAGATGCTGCAGTCATCGTCACGCTTGATGACATTGCTAAGCATTATAATAATTTGATTTAATCTGTGCATATGCAACTGTCCTTTAGCCAGAGGCAATCATAAACTGAAGCTCTTACATGAACTTGCTCATTCTCCTCTAGTATTTTGTTTTTTGGTTTTTTTTCAGTATTTTGTTGCAACATACCCAAGTAAGAAACTTAAAATATAATTTGTCTTTAATTGGGAAAGTGTTTTCAAGTGTCTTAGTAGTTAGTGGGCTGAAACCTGCAGTCAGCTGACTGAAAATGCTTGAGTATTCCAGACTGTGTTGATATCTGTCACAATCCACCTGTCGATTTACAATATCCAACAAGAAGCAAGTAGAAAAGCACCTGATTCTGAGGCTCAGTGTATTTGTTTTAAATAGATACATATTTGGAGGTCAGATGTGTTGTTAAGTCTATGTGCTCAGCCTAAAATTTAAACTATGAATGTACACAAAGCTGTTCTGTAGAAGATCTTTTGTGTGACTGGTTAGTTGTTAGTTTCTCTTGGTGTATCTTGTAAGGAGGAGAGTTCTGAACAAACTCATATTACTGAAAACTAAAATAGCTTCAGTGGAATTGAATTTGATTATTCTAAAGGTATCAAAATTTTTAAATATTTGGGTGAACTCTTGCTAGCATTTTAGGCATACCACATTTTTAAGCATGTGAAACAGTGAAATAGGTTTGTAGTGCTTTTCGGGGGGGGTTGTGCTGTTTTTAACATTACAAATACTCATTTGCAGGCAAAATGAGTGTCGCTCTGTAGTCCCTTGTGGTATGTAGACCTGGTTTGTACACCTGTTAAAAACACATCTTCCTGCATTCCACGCTGAAACTGTGGATCTGGTGGTGTGGGCAGCTCTCTGTCTTCTCTCTTGGGAGGGACTGGCATGGCACTTGGAGCCCACACAGGGCACCTCGGTCACTGCCTGATGACACTGTCTGCTCGGAGGTTTTGCTGAAACCTGTCCACGTAGCTAGGGAGTGAGATAACTCACCTGAGAGCCTCGTTTCCCCACTAGCTGCCAGCACAGCTATCCACCTGTGCTGCTGCACTTCCAGCCTTCACCAGCAGCCGAGCCACCCACCAGACTCTTGCCTGGCTCTGCCTTGTGTTTAACTGAGGCTTGTGTTAGAGGGGTAGGTGGCTGCCTTCTGCCTTATGTCAAACTGTGTTTTGTTTCTCCTTTTTTTGGGAGATATGAACAAGATAATTAGACTGTCTGGAACTGGGCATTGCTAGATCCTTAATCTGTGAAGAGGGCACCCGCTTCTTTCCCTGTGGCGTTTAGGAGAGTGGAGGTTAGACCTGACATTGACCTCTGAATGCTCCTGGAATATAAATTGAAACAAGCTATTATTGGGTGGCCAGAAGAGATGCAGCTCAAGTTTCTGTAGACAACAGTTTTGGGAGACCTTTGTTACTAGGGCAACACAGTTTCTCCTCCTCAGATGACAGTGTTGGCCGTGTCCCCTCTGCACACTGGTGCCCAGTGTGGGCAGGCAGCCAGGGCTGCAGTGCACAGACACACTGCTCCTCACTCTGTGTTCAAACCATCCATGCTGCTTGGAAGTTTCTGTATACATATTTGACATAGTAAGTAAGCGAGAGTGGTAGGTTGCATTAATCATTACACTCAGGGCTGGGAAAGAGGGTGATCCAGAGCATTATAAATGTCAAAGTATCAGAAATAGTGATTTCTGGTCTTGTGGAAGTGGCACAAGTCCTGTTCTCTTTTGAAACTGCTACAAAAGGAGGTAATTTAAGAAGCATGAAATGTTTAACTACCATGAGAACGGTTTTGCTCAGCAGAAATGCATGTCCCCCTTGAGTAGCTAGTAGTGTGGGCTTAGCTGACCGAGGACATAAAGATTGTTGCCACAGAATACATGAGGGGGTGTGTGTGTGTTTGTTTGTTTGTTTTGTAAAATAAGACAATCTGGAACAAGCTATGTTTACTGCAATAGAAGATCCTAATCTAATAAAGCTTGTAGACTGGGCTGTGTGAATGTGTTATAAATTCAGTAGTCATTCAATATATGCCTATTGCATGCACCATGACAAGTAGGTAGAAATTGCCTTGCAGTGTGGGTCTCTTACCAGGAACGTCAAGAAATGAGTGATTTTAAGATTTTTCTTATTCAGTGTTACTTTTCAGACAATAAGTCTAACTACACTGAAAGTAAAATAAAATTCTGCAGTATATGGTACAGCCATACTAACTGAGAAAATAAAAAAGCTTATCTGCGCTCCTGGGCAGACTCCCTGCACTGAGGGTGGCATGTGTTAAGTGCCAGTCATTGCAGCTTGCTTGGGGGAGAGAGCAGGGAGAAAAGAACCTCTTCTTTCTCCCTTGTTCCCTCTGTCCTTATTTTCTGGTCAAGTCAGAAGTGCTGGTGGAATACTGGCTGCTAGGAAAATCAGCTTAAAAATATAATTCCTAAAATAAAGTTGAAGAATCGTGCCACAGGGAAGTTAATGATGGGGGATAGAGAGGCATAAAATCAAGATATCTTTCAGTTATTTGGCATACCTGTGAACTAAGTGGGCCTGGTAATTTTGGACAATAATAATATAGTGATTTGTTACAGGTTTTTTTTTTAAAAAAAAAATTCATTTGATAATTGGTTTAAGACTTGCATTCTAGAGAAGTACAAATTTTATTGCCCATCTTACTGAAGACTTCTGTATTTTAATATATGTATCGCCCCGTTCCTCCAATTGTAGCTCCAGTTGTAGCTCCTACTTAAAGTAATTGGTATTCACATACATCTAGAGCTGAGTCTTCAAGAACATGTTAGTATATATGACTAAAATGGAGATAGGTTATTGAGAGATACTTTTGTTATAATAGAGAGTAAATAAGGAAGTAGACGGATGTGACAATATTTGGTTGCACCTTGCAGTAGACAGATCTACTGTGTATTAAAGATCTTACCAAGCTTTATGGGTTGTGCTTTATTTCAGGATAATGCCACCGATAACAGGATAATATCTGAGTCTTCTGAGATGAATGAATTTGAAACTCTTACTGCCAAGTTCCATTTTGTTGATCTAGCAGGATCTGAAAGGTTAAAGCGGACAGGAGCTACAGGAGAAAGGGCAAAAGAAGGCATTTCCATCAACTGTGGACTAGTAAGACTATAAAACTTGTTTCCATAGGCTGTTGGTACCATCCTCTCTTTCTTTTGGCATCACTTGTTTTTAATAGTCTCCAAAGTAGAAATGTATCATGTGCAGAACAAGGGTTGTAGCATGAGACTTAATAGCATGTATTGATTCTAACTAGATTCTGACTTGTAAACTTCTTCTCGGTTGTACTAGACCCTAACCAGTAAATTATAGTACTTAAAACTGTTGTGAAATACAGTTAGGTACTCAATTTTTTTAAAAATGCTATAGAGCTCCTTTCACTTCAAAAGTTTTTTTATTCTGTCAAGACCCAAACAACTGGAGAACATTACAAGTAGTTTGCAAGGAGTACAGGCATGTAGAATATGGACAATGAATAAGCTTAATGGATCAGTAAATGGTGATACTTTGTTATAGTTGTGAAACAAAATGTAAAATAACCCTAGACAAAACACTTCTAAGTAGAAACAAAGTTTTTAATTTATAGTATCACTTAGGTGGTTTTTTTGTTTGGTTTTGTTCTGGCTCTCTGTAGAGTTTTTAAAAAATTTATTGTATTAAATGCTTTATTTAACAACTACATGGAAAAGTAGAGCTGGTGATTATGAGTGGAAATTCTAGTTTCATGCCTTTGTTTTAAGCTACTTGGCTGTGTGGCAGCTCTGTGCAATTCTCTTTCAAAGATGCAAACCCATGTGTATTTTAGGTATGAAAACATCTTTTTTTTGTGGTCTAGTGTGTTGTACCAAAGGTATTCTGCAACTAGAATTTTCTTAGTGATGGTCTTGCCATTGTGACAGTGCTCATATTCTGTAATTTTTCTGGTTATATGATATGGAAGAGTAAGAGAATTCAGTTCAACTTCCTCACTGATATGAGCACAAATTCAAGAGGAATTTGGGGGTTTAGATAACATAGATGTATCATTAACAAATAAGATATGGAATATTACTTCATGTGAAGGTGAAAATCAGTGTGATAAAAGTAGTATTTTATAGGATTACAGAACTTTCATTTACAGTGAATTCCAGCTCTGGGCTTTGGGAAACAGATTGAAAGCGATTCAAACTCTTCACAGCAGTCACAGAACATGGTGTATATGCAGTTCTTCAGCTGCTGGATGCAGAAAGATGATTTTCAAGACTAAGAACTGGTTGTAGAGGGTGCCATCTAGAGGAATGTTATTTAATTTAGCAACGTGATTGAAATACACGTTAATGTTGCACATTAAAAATAATTTCACAGCCAAATGTTAAGTTGTTTATAAACACCAACTAGACCTTTTTAGCAATGAAATGGACATGATTGCAAGCCTTAAATGCTCAAGTCTTCATCAGGCATTCCTTATTTCATACCTGTAAAGGCAGTAAATTCTGGTTTTGTTTTTTTTTTTTTTTTTTCATATTAATGCCCCATATTTTATCTAAATCTGGCATAAAACAAGTTGATAAAACTCACTTAAGAATATAGCTACTGCTAGAATTAGAGATCAGCTTTAATAATTGTCGGAATTAAACGTTTATTACATAAAGTAGTTCTAACTTTAGTTTGCGACTGACATGAGATATCAACAGGCAGTACGTGCAAATTGTGCTGATCACTTAACACTCACACATACCAGACTGCAAGTCGTGCTTTTTTGTTGAGAGCACAAAAGTTTATATGTCTGCTGTAAAATGTAAACATTTTAAGTTGTTGTGATTTTGTTGTTGTTGTTTGGTTGGTTTTTAATGTTAACTTCTATGAGTATATTAAATTTTTTGCAATATAAAGACCCCAGTTTATAGCTGTTTTAAAAATAAAGCTACTCAGGAACTGCTTTTTAACTTGTGCACTACATGATTTGGTGTTTTATAGCTGGCCCTTGGCAATGTAATAAGTGCTCTGGGAGATAAAAGTAAGAAGGCAACTCACGTACCATACAGAGATTCAAAGCTTACAAGGCTACTTCAAGACTCTCTTGGGGGAAACAGGTATGAAAGCGAGAACATTTAATGCATTTTGTTGTGATTGAGCATGGAGGAGTACACAATATTCAGAAAGCAAAGTATTCATGGTTTTGGAAAGGGTTTTTATAATGTATAATATGAAAAATGAAAACTTTCATAACTTCCGAGGCAGGGTAGCAGTTTAAAAAAGTGGTAAAATTGGAGGAGTAGAACAGTTTAAAAAAATAGTAGTTCTACAATTCAGATAGGAAAATGGAGTTCAAATTGTTTGGTTCTCAAGACAGACAGCTAACAGAACCAGTCCTCTGTTTAGTATCAAGTAATCACATTCTCAACTGAAAGCACAAGTAGTCCTGATGTTAGAATTAAAAATACGTTCTTAATCTCACATATTCTTATTTTGAGGACTAAACTCAACGAGTTTGTAGAACTGACACAAAGGTATGTGGGAGGTCTGAGGAAGAACTGCTGAAACTGAATCTTCCTTGTATCCTCAGGCTAGTTACTTTTTCCACTTCAGTTTCCCACTGTATTTGGTGGAGGTAATTGTTTACCTCACAGAGGGTTGTCTGTCTTATTTGTTTTAGTCTGAAATTATAGAAAGTGAAGATGAGAGCCCAGTCTGCCTAATGGAAGTATTACTCTGTTGCCCTGGAGATAGTGCGCTTTTCCTAATGCAACCACCTAAGCTTTAACAGACAGCAGAGAAGCAAGTTCCTCTAAAGCCTGGAGGGGAGTATTCAGTCCATCAAATGTAGGTGTTTTCCCCTGAGGATTAGGCCATGTAGGCACCTTCAAGAGTATGATCTAGAGCTCTGTTTCTAACCCCTCTTGGTTGTTCTCATCTGACGTGAAGTGAATGTGCTCCAGGGAGTGAGGGAAGGGACTCTCCTTTCTCCATCTGCCTGTTGAGTGATGAAACCATTTGGTTGAAAAGAATTTTTTTTTGTTTTGGCTTTTTCTGCTTTTGTCCCACTGGTTCATGCTAGTCAGCCTGCTTAGTTTTCCATTTAGAGCAGGGAGTATATTCTCACCCTCCCATATCCCATGATGGAATGACTAGAAGGTGTTGTAGGAACCTGAAAGGAAGACGCTTGTTCATCTCTCTCTTGGTTCTAGAATTTGTTTTCTCCTGCTTTTTGCTGAAGTGCTCTAAGCAGTGATGTTATGAATCATGGAATAAATACAATTAGAGACAGATGTACTAAAGGTAGGTAATAGCTTTTGGGCTCCTGTTGGGGAACGGAGATAATTTGCAGTGGAGAATTCAGGCAGTTTGGATCTCAGTAGAACCTGAGCAGAAAAAAGGTACCTAGGCAGGCATGGACAGCTAAGATGAGCATTCAGGTAATGTTCAGGTTAAGTAGATAGGCACCTCAGGAATTAGAGTAGGCAGTCCTGACAACTGTGTGATCCCAATCACTGTCCAGGACTTTAGGTTGACCTTAAGGACTTAAATCTTTGTTTCTGTACAATTAGGCAAACTGAATATAATTTGAATCATAGAATCATAGAATGTCTGGGCTGGAAGAGACCTCCAAAGGTCACCTACTCCAACAGCAGGGACATCTCCAACTTGATCAAGCTACTCAGAGCTTCATCCAGCCTGATCTTGAATGTCTCCAGGGATGGGGCCTCCACCACCTCTCTGGGCAACCTATTCTAGGGATCTATCATGCTCATACTGAAGAACTTTTTCCTGACGTCTAACCTAAATCTTCCCTTTTCTAGCTTAAAGCCATTACCCCTTGTCCTGTCACTACAAACCCTTGTGAATAGTCCCTCCCCTGCTTTCTTGTAGGCCCCTCTCAGGTATTGGAAGGTTGCTATAAGGTCCCCCTGGAACCTCCTCTTCTCCAGGCTGAACAACCCCTACTCCCTCAGCCTGTTCCCATAGGAGAGCTGCTCCAGCCCTCTGATCATTTTTGTGTCTCTCCTCTGGACACGTTCCAACAGCTCCACGTTCTTCTTGTGCTGGGGGCTCCAGAGCTGGACACAGGACTTCAGATGAGTCCTCACCAGGGCAGAGTAGAGCGGCAGAATCACCTCTCTCCATCTGCTGGAAATATTTGAAAAATATTTCTAGGAACACCAATTAACTGCTTTATAAGTTTACAATCATTAAGGTTGGAAAAGATCTCTAAGATCAAGTCCAACCACCACCCAGCACTACCATGACCATTAAACCATGTCCCAAAATGCCACATCTACACGTTTTCTGAACACCTCCAGGGATGGTGACTCCACCACCTCCCTGGGCAGCCTGTTCCAATGTTTCACCACTCTTTCAGTAAAGAAATTCTTCCTAATATCTAGTTGAAACCTCCCCTGGCACAACTTGAGCCCATTTCTTCTTGCCCTATCACTAGTAACCTGGGAGAATAGACCAACACCCACCTCACTGCAAGTTCCTTTCAGGTAGTTGTATAGAGCAATAAGGTCTCCCCTCAGCTTTCTCTTCTCCAGACTAAACAATCCTAGTTCCTGCAGCCACTTCTCACAAAGCATGTTCCCCAGACCCATCACCATCTTTGTTGCCCTTCTCTGGACCCGCTCCAGCACCTCAATGTCCTCCTTATACTGTGGTGCCCAAAACTGAACCCAGTACTCAAGCTGTGGCCTCACTAGGGCCGAGTACAGGCGTGTGATCGCTTCTCTACTCCTGCTGGCCACACTGTTTTTGATACAGGCCAGGATGCTCTTGGCCTTCTTGGCCACCTGGGCACACTGCTGGTTCATGTTCAACCAGCTGTCCACCAGCACCCCGAGGTCCCTTTCTGCCAGGGAGCTTGCCAGCCACTCATTCCCAAGCCTCTGTAGCATTGCCTGGGGTTGTTGTGACCAAAGTGCAGGATCTGGCTCGGATCTCCTATGAAAGGGGAGATCAAGATGCAGTAGCACTGAACTTCGTGGTTGATGGTTTTCTACTGTGAGTTAGATCAATGAATAGTTTTGTAAATGGTATGAAGTTGCTATTTTTGTTTCACCTTCTACCTGAAGCCCTGTTAGCTTCTCTCTATTCTTTGTTCCTGATGTGCAATGCTGACTTATGTTTCTGCCTTCCAGTCAAACGCTCATGATAGCCTGTGTGAGCCCCTCAGATCGAGACTTCATGGAAACCCTGAACACACTGAAGTATGCCAACCGGGCGCGGAACATCAAGAACAAGGTGGTGGTTAATCAGGACAGGGCCAGCCAGCAAATAAACGCTCTGCGCAGTGAGATCGCACGGCTGCAGATGGAACTCATGGAGTACAAAACAGTAAGTTGGTCCTCTTAGGATTTTCTCTGGTTTAAGATGCTTATAGTTCTACAGCTTGTTTTTCTTTTGGCTGCTTCCAGTATACACAGTAAAAAATGTGAATAGCAATAATTTAAACAACACTTCTAATTCTAGTCGTATCCATATGTTTTTAGAAAACTTAGATTGCATCACCAGAGAAAAGGTACATCAACGAATGCCAATGACCTCAACAGAAGGTGCACGCTGTTGGCTTTGTGAAAAGCAGAACCTGACCTTGTCAGGCTCAGCAATGAGCAATAGTCACTTGTAAAGCAAGAGTGACCACGGTTTAGATTGGCACATAAACAAATAAGTAGTTACTGTGTATGGCTTTTAAGAACTTACCATACAGTTCAAAAACAAGTTGTGTTTTAGAAATACATTTTAAATTATATGTGAATACTCATACTGCACAATACCCATTTCTTCCTGAAATTGAAAAAAATAATCATTTCAGCAATAAAAGTGGTTACCAAACAGTATCCTCTTCTTTTGTTATCCTTAAGGATAGTATCCTGATTTGATAAAGAAGTGTCTTCTTATTTCTTTACTGCTTAAAGAACTTGTATTTCAGACTAAGATGGAATTACACAGGAACCAAATGCTAAGGTGTTTTCCAGACATGAGTGTTTTGAAAACTATTCATTTATCCATTGTTTTAAACTTTCTGAGAGAATTTTATCTTTTGCTATACCATGTATATTTGGAAAGTCAAGTAATCTGTGAATTGACTTTGCGAAGTTAAACTTTTTTCATAAGTAAACCAACCTTTAAATAGTAGTAAAATATGTTTACTTTCTTCAGGGTAAAAGGATTATAGATGAAGAAGGTGTTGAGAGCATCAATGACATGTTTCATGAAAATGCAATGCTGCAAACAGAAAACAACAACCTGCGTGTCAGAATTAAAGCCATGCAAGAGACCATTGATGCTCTGAGAGCCAGAATAACACAACTGATGAGTGATCAGGCCAACCAGGTGCTAGCCAGAGCAGGTATGCTGTGCATGCATGGTGCATAAACTGCTTCCTGAATTCATGAACTTAAATTGGTCATGTTCGTGCTTCATGGGTACCTTAGAATGATGTTATGCCTTTTTACCAGAAATGTAGGGCGTCCTTTGGCAGGGGTAGGCTCTCATCTGTTTCTTTCCTTGGTTTTTGGAGACTCCTATTAATAGAAATAGTTTTGTGTCCTGGTTTGACCACTCATTTAGGACTATAAGCAACATGAAATCTGAAATAATGTATTTGGATAGGAATTGTATGCTTAAACTACACGTGGACTTAAATATTTTGCTTTAGATGAGGACTTGGACACACATGGGTGAATGTTGTCTTGCTTTTCACTTCATAAAATAGCTAACCAATTGACTTACCATGATGGTTTTGTTCTTTTTGTGCACTGTTGGTCGGGTTACTCTTGATTTATCATACATGCATTGTTAAGAGGTACTAATATGGAAAACAAATGGAATAGAAAAATTGACTGGTAATAATCCTGGTGGTATGACACAGAGGAACCAAAAACTTAATGCAGCTTAAGCAGGAAATATATTTTGCAAATCAGAAAAGTTCTAAATGTGTAGCCCATATGACTGTTTTTCTTTGCTGGTACCTTGTGCTTATGCCTAGTAGCTATATTCAGATATTTATACTGTTACTATCTATTCTTAATCTTTCTCTTTTTTTTTTTTTTTCTCTCACACCCCTCCCTCCCCCCTTTTCTCTGTCCTTCAAAGGAGAAGGAAATGAAGAGATTAGCAACATGATTCATAATTATATCAAGGAAATTGAAGATCTCAGGTATTTGCATGATATGTATTTAAAGAATGTTTATTAAAACTTAAAAATAAGTGTTTGTAAGTAAATACTTCAGCTGTTTTCCAGTGTGGGGATTGATTTAGGACAGTGGTCCTTCAGCTTCTAAGACCATCTGGTCTTGCTTTTGGCCACAAAAAATTAAAAAGTTAAAGATGAAGCTGACAATAGAAATGAAAATAAAATTTTGCCTACATAATGATCATGACTTGATATTGTTGCGTAAAGGACAGCAAAACTTGGAACAATCGTTTTACAAATTCATCACCTGGTACATAAATTATAGTACTGAGAAATAACTTCTTACAATTGAGTGTTAAAAGCACCTTTCTTTTTAAATTAAAAAAGTATTAAATATCTTTAGAGACTTTAATTTTTTTGCATGATACACCTCCAAGAAACAGTGAAATAAACTGGCCTATTCCCAGTTAGTGTGTGTAGCTTTTGTGTAATGTGTAAGTACATACAGCATATGCAGATATGCATCTGTGTTTATATTTATGCAGACACATTTATATGTATTCTGTCTAGGGTGTATGATATATGTACAATATGCAGAACTGTTGGGTGAAATGGTCTCATAGGTATTTACTACACTTGTATTTTGTGAAACTTTACCTTGGTCTGTAGTGTCTTTGTAAACTGAAGGTAATGCATTGCACTTACAGGTGCTAAAGAGTATCCATCTCACACATTGGCAATGCTTGTGATTTATAGTCTACAATTTTAATATATTTTTTTTTAGAGCAAAATTGTTAGAAAGTGAAGCAGTGAATGAAAATCTTCGACGCAACTTATCAAGAGCTTCAACGAGATCCACGTACTTTGGTGGTCCATCAGCATTTTCTGCTTCTATGCTTTCTTCAGAGAAAGAGACAATGGAAATTCTAGACATAGCCAAGAAAGATCTAGAAAAGCTGAAAAAAAAAGAAAGGAAAAAGAAAAAGAGGTGGTGTATAAATTATAATGATATTTGTTTTCTCCTTATAGTTAAGAGTGTATTTTTTTTAACCACTGAAACTTAAAAATTCATTTGTTGCTGTGTGGGTTTGGATCCTAAACTGCTGCTCCTTCAAACTCTTTTACATGTTGAAGTTATAGGTGTTTTTCTTTTGCATCTTTTCTTCCAGTGAAGTATGCAGTATTTATAGAATGAATGTCTGTGTTGTAATGGATTTTTCTGTAAACTATGCACAATGGTAAAAGCACAGGTGCTCTTGTTGATATTAAAAAAGAAAAAAATTTAAAAAAATGCATCTGAAATTCAACAGAAGTTTCTGAAAACAGAAATTACAAAATTTCCTGTACTGTGTGTCAAAACTGAAACAACTTTCTGAAGAAAAGAAATTCTGAATAACTGGGAACACTTTGGTAGCTCTTGGAATGGCTTCTTTTGCTTTATCTTCTGCATTTATGAATGTTTTTAATTTGATGTTTCCTAATTTTCTGCAGCATCATGCTTTGCTGGTTTTTGCTGTCCAGCTTCTCACCTACTAATATGCTCATAGACATTGATATAAATGCCTGTCCAGACAGCAGTTAGTACAGCGAGGATCTGTTTGTGTACTCTGAGACTGGAGCCATTAGAGATCTTTTTCCCTTTTCCTTGAAATTTTCCACACTTCTGATCTCTTTATGCTAAAGGCCCTTCAGACTTCAATTTAAAAGAGTATAAGACAGAAATACTGTTGAATGATAAAGTACATTTGAGTTAGTAGTATCTGTAATTTGAGGTCATGTATCTATAAATCCATTCACCACACAAATATCTGATACTTGTAGAGAACACTCATTTTAATAACAACTAGATTCTTCCTTAGCATATAATTTTTCAGGAAACTCTTACACTTGTATGGGAATTGTGATAGGTTTTTGTCTCGTATTTGTAGGAACTTGAGGAGAGAATGGAATTTCAAATGAAACAAGCAGAATGTTCTGGGCTGTCTTCAGTCAAAGACTTTAATATGTTTTTTTAACTGTAAATGCCAGAACAAAGAGATTTAATTTTATGTTTCAACACATTTTAAAATCAAGAATGCATTTAAATACATGCTTAGATAGAGCCCCAGTTGTGAGGTTGGGACCTGAATATTAGGTAGCAGATAGATTTGTGACCGGAAAAAAGGTAAATTACTAGTTATATGGAGAAATATCTCTTATTGCAGGAGATGATCACTTAAAGAAAAATTGCAAGTTTTACCCTATATACAGTAGTAAGTAAAACATATGTTTGTCTGTTTTGTGGGTTTTCTTGTGTGTTTGTTTTTCTGAAAACACAGTCCAGTCACTTTCTCACAGCAGCACAATGATTCTGTGAATGGGCTAGCCAAGTGGTCTGATCCACAAGTAGGGACCACTTGTCATAAACTATTTTTGAGATCAGTTTTCTATCCTACCATTATAGAATAAGAGAACCACAGAAAAAATTAAGTTGGATGAGACCTGTTGATAGATCACCCTCCATCTTAAAGTAGGTCTTATGTTTTACAGAATGGGATCATACTCTTCAAAGTGCTGGTAAGGTTTGAATCTACCTCCTGGCCCATCTGTGGACTGCTTTGTAATATTTCTGAGGTGCATATGTTAGGAAAAAAAGTCCTTAGAGGCTAAGGAATGTTAGAATTTGAGGGATTATGCATACAGCTTGTCATACTTGTTACCTGTAGAGTGCTTCTGTCTAAGTAATGAAGCTCAAAGGCTGTGTTCAGGATATATCTCTATGAATTCTTCTTCTGTTGAAATTTCAGGATTTGGCAATGGGTATGTTCACGTGTTGTGAAGGGACAATTTACCCTCCAGTTTGGTAGGGATTCTTTGCTCTACTTCTGTCTCCTACAGGCATTTAGCTGCTTTTACTGTACTATTTCTTTTTAGGGTTACTGTTCTTTTACAGTTGTCTAACTAGCATTTTCCTATTAAAATGGCATTGGTAAGTCTAGTTACTAGTTCTGCCCCATCTACTCTCTTTCTTGATCTGCTTGTCTCCCGGCTATGGGTCAGTATGATGAAAGGTGCATCATTTTAAATACGTGCAACTTAACTAAATTGTTGTGAGCTAGCCCGAAGATCTAAGAGCCAGTTTCTGAATGAGCAGCACGTATGTACTGCTATAAATCTGTAGCCTTTAATAAGCATATGCCATAAAGTTTGTCAAAAACAATTGACACAGCAGTAATGTTTTGGCTATTGAAATACATGGTCAATTGGAGTGTCCCACAGTGTGACCTACTCACCAGAAGCTCCAGAGCAGACCTCCCACATCCCTTTCAATCATTAGTCTACTTTACATACCTAGTAACCTTTTTTGACTTGTCTTTTGACTTCCATAACCTTAATTAAATTAAATTAGTGATAAAATTACATGGAGTTCAGCATATTCACTCCTAACTGATAATGAAGGAAGATGGCATATAAGGTGAAAAGGCAGCAAAAGCTCTTGCTCACAACTTGCTCATAAAAAGATCGTGAGGAATTTCAGTAGGTTAAATTTAAGTCATCTCTATGCTTTTGTGTCATGCAGACATTTCTTTAAAAATACATCCACATTTGTTCAAGAGGAAAAATTACAAGTAAAAATACTAACAGTTTGTCCATCTCATTGCTTCTGATGCATATTTTTGTTAATTAATTAAAAAAGTAACAAGCAATCATGAGCATGTACTTTTTAAATCCCAGAAAAATAAACCACAGTTTTGTGCTTTTTATTTAAAAACAAAACCTGAACCCTTAAACAAACAAACAAAAGCAATTTGAAGATTTTTATATTAATTATATTCATAATATATTATTTAGAATATTAGTAATAAGATTTTCTCAGTACTATTTTATATTAGAATATGTTATCATTACATATAAAAGTATTGCATTGGTTTTTTTTTTTCCTGATATATTCCTGAGGATATATAACTTTGATTCAATGGCAGAACTTCTTGCAATGTTTAGTATTTTACCTGCCAATTTTCAGAGGAGAGGAGAAAGGTTCTTCTATAACTAATATTTTTTTTAAAAAAATCCATATTAGAAATAATTCTCAAAGTTAAATATATTGTCTATATCTAAAACCTCTTCCATAGTGTAACTTGAATTTACAGCTGTTGACAGTGACAGATTAGTTAACCTACAAATGCTTCTCCCTTGTTTTCTGTTTACTTTCCAACTGTACAAAATGTATTGCCTTTTTACTACTTGTTGTTTCTTGATGGTATCTTTTAAAATTTTGTTTTGAAGTCCACAAGCTCATATATCATTTTTTTACCTTCTTATCACTTTTGCTTTTCACTGTCTGGTTTGTCCTTCATTGGCTTGGCCTTCCAATACTGTACCTCGTGCTTTTGAAGGCTACAGAAACTTGAGGAAAGCAGTCAAGAAGAAAGAAGGTTGGAATATTTCCCAGGTTTTTAATTACCTGTCATTTCAATTAACTGATTTTCATACATGAAAAGAAGTGGGGCAGTATCATAGGTACTTGAAGAGTAGTTAATTTGACTTTTCAATTCTTTCCTGTGTTTTGAGCTTCAATAAGTGTTTTTACTGGAATAAACCTCTGTTGTGGAGTTGAGGTTGACTTTGGGATTGCAATGTTGAGCAAGTGTTTGTGGGGAGGTGGTGCCTTTGGGATTTGCTATAGAATTAAGTAGATTCTGTCTTGCATGACCTGTATGGGATGAAAGGCAGAAGGAGGTGGTTGTAGCTCACATGGTATGAAATGTGTAGCAGGCAGTATACAATAATAATTATTTTGGCATGTAGGATCTTGGACCTTCACACCTCAGTTAAGTCTCCTTCTTTTATTATTGAAAGCATGTGACTAAAATCTTGACTATTCCTTCCATTCAGTTTCAGCAAAAGCAGTAAATAATTAGTCATAAGCAGCAGTTACAGGCTCTAAAAAGAGAGATATACTGACATTAAAAATGGAAGTAAAGGAACTTTTGTTTTTCAGCTGTCTACTTTGGTCCAAAAATCCCCACTGAATTAATGCAGAATATGCAAAGCCACAGATCAGTAGCACACAAATTAAGCAATACAGTTCTGCCTGGGAGAACTGCTGGCTCTCTTTCCTCCTGTTTCTTCCCTTTATCAGGCAGAACACGAATTCTCTGTAGTGGTTAGCTCTGTGCTGTGTGCCCACAGGAGGCAAACCGGGGATTTGCCTCAATCTGCATGAAGACTTGCAGCTAAGATCTGTTATTGTTTATGCTCATTAACCAACGTAAACCAGAACGTGTTGTGGGCTGAGTGAGATGAGAATCTGTGGAAATGAGATAATGTGGCTAACCTTGCCTCTTTGGCACTTTTTTTGTGTACAAATCTGGTTAGGCTTTTTAATTCCAGCCTCCCTGGCTACTGCATGGATTCAGATTGTCCAAGCAAAAGCTGCCTGCCTTGCACATGGTCAGCTGTCGCTGGATTTAGTTTCAGTGGCGATGAGTGGGGCAGAAGGAACCAGCCGGCACTGAGCAGGTTAAAAAAAAATTAGTATAACGAAAAATCGTGTGTGTGAAGAAGCACTGTGTGACTTAAAACTAGAGCTCTGCTCTAAAAGTAGCTGTCAGTGGAGGAAGAGGCACATTTCTAGTTATCCGGCCTGACCAGTGACAGCACATAACTTGCCAGACTTCCATGCAGCTGAAGTTAGGTGTGGTAGGTTCCACATTACGCATTCCTAGCCACTTTTTTTTTGTTATTACCCACTGTGGTGTCTAGCTGTGCTCTATCACAATTTCCCATCTATTTGGGATGGTTTGCATTTTGCACATAGTGTTAGAGGGATTGGCATTTGGAACGTGACAATTTGCAGAGTGCCATTGATTTTTTGATTTTCATATGATGTCTCAAATACGCACGAAAAAACATTAAAACTCATCCTAATGGCTCAGATACCAATCCTTTAAACAACACAAAACAAAATTCTGCTGTAATTTTCATAAGCCAGCACTACAGTTCAAGTTGCCAAGAGAGGAAAGAATACACACAGATACTTGAATCTTAAATAAGTTTTGAACCATAGTCTGAAAAACAAAAGCATGGAAACCTATGAAAATGTAATTTTAATGGCAGGGAAAAGTTTCTTTTGAGATGACAGCCTTATTGGAAAAGTTTGGTATTTCTTGACTCCTTTGTGATGTTGTATCAATTCCTATTTTGAGCATTGCCTTGATGTCAAGGTAGATAGCTGATCAGAAAAGCAGTTATAATATGATAAATTAGAATATTGTTTAAGGTTTATACGTACACTTTCAGATGTTTGTAAGCACCGTAGGCTCTGTTACAGCTTGAGAATGTAGTAATACCTGTAATGTGTGTTGTACCTGCACATAATGTTCTTCCTTTGTTTTGTAAAAGCTGTTCTGGGTACACTGCAACTTCCATGCAAAATGAGTACCGCTGTAGTATGTGAAGATATGTATTCTGATTGTCACAGTTGTGCAGAATGCCCTAAAACAATATGCTAACCATTAATATTATTTTGCATGCTAATATAAAGAGTTAATCATTATTTGATTATCTGCGGGTGTTTGGAAGTTGTTTCACCCACGCCCAACACCTATACCTTTGTCTAACTATGCTTTGGTTTTCATCTTTATTTGGAATTACAATTTATTGGTTTGGGGGATGGGAAGCACATGCCATTTCAGTTTGTAAATGTTTTGTGTCTGTGCCTCTTCTGCCAGTGTTAAAGAGGATAACACAGATAACGAGCAGGAGAAGAGAGATGAAAAAGGCACTTCGGAGAGAGAGAATAATGAATTGGAAGCAGTAAGTATTTAGATGTTTGGTTTATTTGGTCATTGTCTGTTTAAAGTTTTACAAGGCCATAGAAAGAAAAGTAAGAATGGGACAGATGAGTACTGTGGCTTTATAGTGATAGTCATAAGTGACAGGGTGATGGAAAAGTGTGGCAGTACTTGAACTTCTTTCTATTTTGTATATTTTTTAGGAGGAAGTTCAAGAAGTAAGTGATCATGAGGATGAAGAAGAGGAAGATGATGAGGATGAAGATGATATGGAAGTTGTTGAAAGCTCTGATGAATCAGATTCTGACTCTGATGAAAAAGGTCAGTGCAATATTTTGTAGAATTTTGCAAATACCATCTGTCATTGCTTGGGTTTTTGGTAGGCAAGATAGCATATTGTCAACCCACTGTCCATAACTCTTGGTGGACTGTATGTCTAGTGAATTCTTTCTTGGTTATGGTGCTAAAACATGTAATAAACGTCTGATCAAGTCCTCATACTGGCTTTAAAATTGACCAGAGGCTATCAGGTGTTTGATAACATTTCTTGCTTTGTTAGAATATGCAAAGTATGAGGTTTAAGTACTGGATTACTTTTACATCTTAGGACTAATCATGAAGGTAATAGCTTCCATTCAGTTAATTTGGAAATGAGTAGACTTTAATTTTGGAAGGCTAGAAGTACATCAGCTTTCCTCATTTTCCTGTGGCACATAAGTTAGGACTTTTAGAGTTAGAGACAGCATCACCAGCAGTTCTTTCTTGTGAATTGGGACAAACTGACAAACTAAGACTGGTTTCTTCTTGTCTGAGAGTCACACAAACCATTAGCAGGAGTTGCAGAACCAGGAAAAAAAAATCCTCAACCAACATCTTTATTCTGGAGCACATACTCTTAAGCCAAAAAAGGACCTAATTGACTAAATAAATTAATTTTAATTTATTATAAACTTGTGGGTTTTATAAGCGTGTGGGGTAGTGCTTTTCCCTTACTTTTTCCTCCTGCTTTTCTTATTCCCTTCACCATTCCATTTCCACGATTGAGGTGACTCCTCTCTTCTCAGAATTTTGGCTGTATCTTTCCAAGATCTAGAGAAGGGAAAGTCTGCCCTTGGAGTCTGTCAGCAGTCAAATTTTCCTTTTACAACCTATTTGGTTTATGAGTGACAGTTATTCTCCAGCCCTGAGGTGTGATTGAAGTCTCTCAGCCTTTTGTACAGGAAAGGACAGATTGCTGATGTTGAGATTTAAATGTGAGTAATTGGAGCTTATGGAGAAACTGTGATCCAATGAGAGACATTTTTCCATACCTCTTTCCCATCTCTGGAGAGTGTTTAAGGAGGAGACTTTATCATAAGTTGCTGATAATAGTTTTGCATGCTGCATTGTGCTTCGTGTAGAAATCTTCTATGCGTAATTTACATGCCAAGAAATGACCTTAACCTTGCAGGGGCCATCTATATTTATATGATCCTTGCTGTTACTTTATCAGAGGTCTTAATTTTTCATTACTTAAATCTTTTTATTTTAGAAAATTATCAAGCTGACCTGGCAAATATCACCTGTGAAATCGCCATTAAGCAGAAACTGATCGATGAGCTAGAGAACAGCCAGCGAAGGTTGCAAACACTGAAAAAACAGTATGAAGAGAAACTAATGATGCTACAACATAAAATTCGAGACACTCAGCTTGAAAGAGATCAGGTCCTTCAAAATTTGGGTAAGAAGAAAAAGTATCATTTAAATCTAGATGTTGTGTAAGACTGAGGTATTAAAATTGAAATTTTTGCTCCTTCCCTCACTTCCTTTTTCAACTGTAATAAGAGACTGCAGAAAACAGACATAGTTTTGTATCCATAATGCCAGTAAATCATACTTTACTCATTCTAGTGTCTACCAGAACCGAGAGAGGTTTTTCAAAAGGATACTGCTATTGACAGGTATTTGATTTGGTTGAAAAAGCATTTTTAGTTTTCTGGGAGCTCTCATTTTAACATAATCCTTGACATATTTCCTAAATTAAAAACTCTTTTCCCACTCCCTTTTCCCCCCCTCTTTCTTTTGATTTGCATAAAAATAAGAGCTTGGGTCAGTGACCTTTCAGAGATATGTTACTGATGGAACTTTTCAATATCTAATAGTAGTATGATGAAAACCTAACTCAGTTTCAAGAAGACCTAAGCCACAAATAGTTGAACTTTGGGGCAGTACTGGGGAAAGTGTTTTGTTTGTTTATTTCTTTTAAAAAATATACTATACATGCTTTAGCGTTATATACTCTATATGCTTTAGCTGTTCCCTTATTCTTCCTTAGGCCTTTCCTCTTGGTCAGTGCCAGATATTAGGCTTGATGTATCTTGGCACTGTTATGATCTTGTGCACATGTGTGGACAAGTGTGTGTGTATCTGTGTCTTCATGTGTTCCGATATTTGTTGTTTAGTGCAAAGAAATCAGAAGGAAAGTGTTAGTACTTGATCTCTTATTCAAGAATGTATACAAGGTGGACGGTTTGAAGCAGTGCAAGTAATAGGAGCTAGAGACAAATTAAATTTTCCATAGATATTGCAGATAATGCCAAAAGCAGAGGAAGCAGGAAGCTAAGTGAAAATATCTGGAACAAATTCAGATTGAGAATTCCCTTTTGCTCTAGGTTCTGTAGAGACCTATTCAGAAGAAAAGGCAAAAAAAATCAAGTCAGAATATGAAAAGAAACTCCAAGCCATGAATAAAGAACTGCAGAGACTTCAAACAGCGCAAAAGGAACATGCACGACTGCTTAAAAATCAGTCTCAATATGAAAAGCAACTGAAGAAATTGCAGCAAGAGGTGACAGAGATGAAGAAAACCAAGGTATATTTCAGTACATTGAAGTATTGTACAATGAGCATTGACTGAAAAACAAGTTGAAATCCTCTGTGCTTTATCTACCAGATAACTCTGTTCTTGCTGTCAGCTGGGTTAAAGTCTGAAAACAGGAAAGATGTGAAGACTGTGAAGATATGAACGTTGTTCCTGGGTGAGAGGGGTGGCTTTTAGGTTTAATGAACAGAAATTACGGCATCAAAGGTGGAGAAGCTTGTACTATTTGTTAGATGTTATTCAGCACTGAGTGAAGAAGACACATTAGATGAAGGACATAAATTGCTAAAAGCATGTAATATACTGGAAGATGGCAATATGAAAAAGAAACTTGTCTAGAAAGGGGCAGGGATCAGCAATTCAGTGTAAATAGCTTTTCTAAGTGATGCCCTCTTTACAGGTTCGCTTGATGAAACAAATGAAAGAGGAGCAGGAGAAAGCTCGAATGACTGAGTCTAGAAGAAACAGAGAGATTGCACAGCTTAAGAAGGAGCAACGCAAACGAGAGGTGATTTAACAGACGAAGCTTTCATTTGGAAGAAGCATCTGTCGTTATGATGCGCATTTGCTTGCAGGCACACGCTGTGTGTGTATGTGCATTCACTGAGGCAGACATGTACCTGTATATTTTTACCAGTCACAACGCACATAATTTGGTTTGATTTCTACGCTGAGTTCCTACCTTCAGGTGATAAGTGCAACAGAAAATAGAAGACTTATTGAATATGTATATAAGTATTATTTCATTAGTGAATCTTCACAAAACTGTTGTTATCATCTTGTTTGCATGCAATCTTCTGATAGAGAACTGATACAGTGAAACACTTATTTTCATTCTGCACTAGAAAGAGCAAGAAACAATTGCCACTTTACCACTTCAAGTCACAACAGTTTTGCAAACTTATGTTAGTGTGTAAAGGGACTTTTTTTTTTTTTCCTGTTTTTAGTATAATATAGTCCTTGTGGCAGGTAATGGAAAAAATATTATGTGCTGCTTGTTTTTTTTCACAGCATCAACTCAAGCTCCTGGAAGCTCAGAAAAGAAATCAAGAAGTTATCTTACGTCGCAAAACTGAAGAGGTATCGTGGTAAAACAGTAATACATCTTTGAAAACAGAATGATGCTGTACTGCTGTCGTAGAACGCAGTTCTGGGGAGGGTTAACCATGTCCCTGTACTCTGTTTCAGGTTACAGCCCTTCGTCGGCAGGTAAGGCCTCTGTCTGATAAAGTGGCAGGAAAAGTAACTCGAAAGCTGAGCCTGCCTGAGCATCCTATACAGGAAGCAACTTCTAGCTCAGCAGTTGAGCATGATGGTTCAAGAACATCAGTACAGCAGAAGATGAGAATTCCTGTTGCGAGGGTTCAAGCATTATCTGTAACTGCAACAAATGGAACAGGGTAAAGATTAAAACTGTTTTGTATTCTTTTAAAGAAAATTGAAAAATGATTGGACTTTCTAGCAGATAATCTTGTGATGATACATATTGCAATAGTCATATTTTTCAAACTGCTCATAAAATGGACATTTTATGATACTCACATGCAATTTGAGTTTTGTGGGTTTAAGGCAGTGTGGAATAGTATCAAACTGCGTTAAAGAACAAGTCACATGAACTGGATTTTAAAATTTTGGAGTTTCTTAAACTACACATAAAGAGGAGTGTCCTTGGTGCTCCAGTGCCTGCAGCATTCTGAAGTACAAAGGAAAAATAGTTGGAAAACACATTTTAATGTATTAGGTTTATTGGTGATCTTCCACTGTGGTTTGAAGCAGAAGTCCTTGTTAAAGAGGGACCAACTCTTAGGTGCATTTGATGTCAGTGGTGTGTCATACCAGGTGCCACAGCGTTTGATACCTGTTTTTCATATGCACTGTATCAGAGCACAGTGGAGGTCAGGGCTGGATTCATGTACCTGTATGGAGCAATGAAACACTGCAAGAAATTCTGCAAGGAATTTTTGAGTTGTCCATGAAAAATACTCTGGCTTGAACATTTTCACATTCAAAGGCATAACTGGAGTACTTTAGACTTAGCTGTATGTTTCTCTTGAATTGACCACAGAAAGAAGTATCAGCGGAAAGCAGTGACAAGCAGAGTTTACTCCTCAAGGGCTGCCAGGATGAAGTGGCAGCTTCTCGAACGCAGAGTGACTGATATCATTATGCAGAAGATGACCATTTCCAACATGGAGGCAGATATGAACAGGTTACTCACGGTGAGTGATCCACTATGCACTGTTGGCTCTACCATCATGTTAAATAAAGAGAGCACTGCATTTACATTTGCTGAAAAGGAATTTCTGTCGTGATGGCATAGGCAAAGTGATTTGAAGTCCGTCGCAGTCAATGAAGACACTCAACCCTAGCAAGCATTTTGAAATGGGATTTCTGTGCCTAGTGAGAAACAAAAAGCACATTAACACACACAAGCATGTGCAAATATATTAATATATTCACCTGTAGAACTCCTTCCTATAGAAATCATGATATGTTAATTGAAGTATAATGAGGAAAGGAAAACAACAACTAATAACAAAAAGGCATTTAAATGCCTAAAGTTTTAACTAATTTCCTTTTGATGTAATATTATGTCTTTGGGCAAAGTAGCAACGTGAAGAACTTACAAGAAGAAGAGAAAAGCTTTCAAAGAGAAGGGAGAAGCTCATCAAGGATGGAGGTGGCAGTGAAGTGGATAGAAATGTCCAAAACATAAATGAAGAGATGGAGTCGCTAACTGCAAATATAGACTACATTAACGACAGCATTTCTGACTGCCAAGCAAATATTATGCAAATGGAGGAAGCAAAGGTGGGTCAAATAATGATGCAAAAATAGTAAAACAGGGAAAAGAAAAGCCAACTGTGTTAGCCTTGAAAATGTTCTCATTTAGAAATTAGTTTTGTTTTAGCTGTATAATTATTGAACCAGGAAGTGAAAATTGGTGAAAACTTGGATGAAGTTACAAATGAAGGGTGTTTATGCAACTGAACTTCTAGATCTTAGTGTTAATGTCAAGAGTGTAATGCAAGTTAAGATTGTAAAGCATTTAAATGTCAAAGCTGATGCTTTCTGTTCTGCTGGCATTAAATTAATGTCATTTTGGGGACTGAAGTCTAGCAGCCTGTATCCTCTTCCTGCATCTGTTGATATGCTTCCATACCCTTGTGTTGATTTTGTATACTTTACGTAAATTCTCACATACAAGAATATATTTAAATATATTTAAATTATTCATATTACATTTTAGTATATTTTCAGTTATAGAACAATGACTTTCTATAACTAAAGAAACTTT
Source organism: Merops nubicus (assembly GCF_000691845.1). Lineage (NCBI taxonomy): Eukaryota > Metazoa > Chordata > Aves > Coraciiformes > Meropidae > Merops > Merops nubicus. Next base: position 22,443 of record NW_008620942.1, on the reverse strand, counting down.
TCAGGCAAAGTTGCTTGTTTGGGGTTGACATTTTCAAACAATAATTCAGTAAAAAGTAATTGTCTGTTACGAGTGATGTAGAAATTTGAATGTTAGCAAGTGCAGTGAAAACCAAATATGAAAACTCATTATAATGAGCATCACACCTTACATGATCTAGCAGGAAGAATCCATCACGTACAGTCTCCTGGGTCTCTTGGCACATGGTAGCATGAAGTCTGAACAGCAGTACTTATCAACGTTTGTTTATATGGCAGCGTTTGTGTTCTCCCTCTCACACCTTGGGCTAATCCATGCTTTACTGCATGTTACATCGCCAGCAGCTTCTACTATTTCAGTCACACCAGGGTTTCCTGAATTTAGGACAGCATGGTGCAGGGTTATAGGAATTCATCAGTAAATAGGTGGTGAAAACAAAAGGCTTAATAATTCTTAATCAGAGTGCTTAATATTGACTGAGAATCATTGGAAGAGAGATAAGGAAAAGATTAGAGGGAGAAGTCTTCAAATACATGAAGGGTGCAGAGACTGAAGAAATGACGGATTTCTGCATCCAAGCTTAGGTTATAGAAAAAAGGTGTCTGAGTTGGAGTTTGGTAAGAGCTTTCCAATATGAAAGTGAAGCACTGGAAGAGACTAGGAAGGCTGCAGAATCTGTATTGTGGGGTGTTTTGGGGGATAGTTTGGAAAAGAAATCTTTCAGGTGTGGTTTACAGGTACCAAGGGATTAAACTGGCTGATATTACAGCATCTACAGTAATCACAGAAAACAGAAAAAATGAAAATGTTTAGCAAAAAAAAAAAAAAATGCATTTTTCACAGTTGGACTGTTTTTATTGTTACCTGCTTAGGAAGAAGGAGAGACCTTGGATGTGACAGCAGTGATTAATGCTTGCACTCTGACAGAAGCTCGCTATTTGCTTGATCACTTCCTCACGATGGGTATCAATAAGGTAATGCATGAAGGGAAATGTGTGTGCCAGGGCTAGGCCATGTACCAGGGGCAGAGGTGTGCTGACTTAAAGGCTGGCTGGTCTTCATTAGACAGAGCAAAGCTACTGAAGCATTCTGATTCTCAGTGTGAAGGCCCATGAGGTCCGTTGCCTGTTTTTCAACTCCCAGTAGAACTTACTTAATTCTATTAATTACCTCATGATGTTCCTATAAGAACATTAGCTTTTCATAATCAAATAAATCTCTGTTTTTCAATAAGCTCCCAAAGGATGCTCAGGATCTCTTTTTTTAAAGACTGGTTCAGCCACTTCCTCTAAAATAGGAGCCTTTAAAAAATTTGTCTTAAGGTGTATATTGATGTGTGGCATACCTTAGTCAGAATTCTGCTATTGAGTACAGCAATATGGCCTTTTTCTGAAAAACTTTGGGACTAATGTTTTCAAAATTACTATTTGGCAGTTTATAACCCTGTGCACACATGTATCATATGCTCTTGCTGCTGCTTTTATTTGTTATTTTTTATTTGAAGGGCACAGTCACTGAATCAGAGATTTCAAGGCTATTGAAATGGTCATTGGGTCGGTCCCACTGACCAATTCTCTGGGGTTTTTTTTTGTTTTTTTTTAATTCTTGAAACATCACTATGCAGGTAATAAAAAAGTTTGTTCTTATTGTAAACAACAAATTTTGGCTTCTGCAAATTTCAGTCTTTTGGGTTTTTTCAGCTCTTGGGGTGAGTTGAATGGATCTTGCAGCAGAGTTAATGAGAAAAGTGCCTCTGACTTACTCAGTTAACAGTTTCTTCTTGTTGTGATAAAAAGCTTCATTATGTGGAGGCGTTTCTTCACTTTCTGATAAGTAATAATTATGTAGGAACATA
>NW_008620942.1:8941-20578 GCF_000691845.1 Merops nubicus | reverse complement strand
AGGAATGACAAATTTTGCAAGAAAACATACCTTCTATTTGTTGATTGTTTCCACATGAAATATGTCTATTGATATGTTGTTTTAGTGCACAATAAAATCAGAATCTAACGTGTATTCTATAGCGCTAAGCCTCATTCTCAAGTGCTAGTACTCAAAAGTCTTCTGTTATCCTATAATAATTTGAGAAAATATGTTGTACCTTCATTTTTCCCTGCTGTTTCTGCTATTTGGAATCCATTCTCTGTAAATTTCCTTGGCTACATTTTCTACAACAGAAACATTCCCATCATTCCACGGGCTTAGTGAAGTTCCCTTAGAATGGATTCTCTCTTAATTTACAAATTTCAGCAGAAGCTGAAATTTCAGTGAGTGATTCTGTAGGAAAGATTACAGTTCTGGGATTGGGTTGGGGGGGTTGTTTGTTTTTAGGTGTGTGTGTTATGTTGTTTGTTATTGAGTGTCATAGGTAATAATTAAAGTACTTGTGAAAAATGGAGGCGCAGATTTTTCAGGTGCTTTCTGCTCTTAAATGAATGCAAAGAATCTATGAATTGTACTTAGGAGTCACATCCACCTTAGCCACTAGGTGCAGTCTGAGGAACACAAGTTAAATGAATGTTTAATGGTTCCCCTTAAAAAAACAAAACAAAACAAAAAAACAAGAACAACAAAAAAACCCTACCGACCCCAAAACACCAACCTTTAGTTGACACTTGAACTTTAGAATGTGAGAGGAAGGTTACAATGGACATGTTGTTTACATCTGTAGTTTTTAAAAGGTTTGACAATTCTCATTTTGTAACAAAAGAGTTGTGAAAAAACATTTGTCATATTTTTCTTTCTTTCTCCTAGGGTCTCCAAGCAGCTCAAAAAGAAGCTCAAATCAAAGTTCTTGAGGGACGCCTTAAGCAGACAGAAATTACTAGTGCTACTCAAAACCAGTTGCTGTTTCATATGCTAAAAGAAAAAGCTGAGTTAAATCCTGAACTTGATGCTTTGCTTGGTCATGCTTTGCAAGGTAATTTTGTCATCTTGTGTTCTGAATAGTCAGCTGCATGTCATGTTTGCCTTTCGTGCATGCTATACTGGGCATTCTAGGCTACTTCTTTTCTGAATAGATGCTGTATTTTAACACCTTAAACTATTTAAAAATTGATGTGCATGTATGTAGTTTTAAAATGTATACATTCGGCAGTGAAATGTAAAAAGTAAAGAAGTAGGGCCTTTTTATTATTGAGACTTGAAAAATTCATCTGCTTGTTATTTTTACAAAAGACTATGCATTCACAATTTGGTGTGATTTTAACTTCTGATTGTGGAATTCTAAATACGCAACTTATTCAATCATATGTTAATGATTTTGAAAGCGGCAGCCTTTTTCTGTTACGGCATCTATTCTGCTTCTTATGAGATGACAGAAATTTAGAATACATTTGGGTACTTTTGTTTTATTTCTTTTTATAAAATGGATATATTTTGATTGGAGTGTTGCTTTTGTTTCCTTGTTGCTGTTATTTACACAGACCTAGATAGCATACCGCTGGGTAAGTATGTTTAGCTTTCTGTATACTGTGCAGCTGCATGAGCTACTAATACATTCATGTTCACTAACTGGTACGTCTTAGAATTTGTGAGTGTGTGAAGTTTGCATGAACTATCCTGTAAATGTACTCATTATCATGAGCTTACAGAGCATTTCTTCCTTTCTGAAGCCACTCGTAGCCTTCTTCATGTTAGTTAGAATTGTCAGCTAAGCAGTCAACACAGAGCTGTATTTCAAATTTATGACTTGTTGCTTCCAAACCTATAGTATGTTCAGACTACATAAAGCTATTTTGTGATGTACTACTGCTGTAGTTGTGACACATAGTGCTCATCTTTTTAGGTCTGGAAAAAAGTAATAACATGCAAGTCATATAACCTTCTGCAGATAGCTCATTTTGTAATGTAAATATTGTGCAGAATGCAGATTATATCTCACTTTTTCACTTTGGTTTAGCTACTGACTTTCCTGATTTTGAGGACAAGTCTTTGTTGTTGTTGCTTATAAATGATTCCCAAGCAAGTTAGGCTAATCTCCACTCCCTTGCTCCTAGCCACAAAATTTACTACGTTTCAACCTTGAAAATAATATTTCTGATGTCAATAACAATTCCTTTTGTAATGTTTTGTGTTACTTCTAGTCCCACTATGCTGTCCTGTGCTAGTTTGCATAGGCATGTGAAACATTTCAAAATCACAAGACTGCTTGAAAGTGTATAGATGATCTAGTGTAAGCGGGTGAGAACTTTGCCACCTTCCTGACAGATCCTGAATATCTCTGAACCTGAAGATCACCTGAAGATCTCTGGCTAGGACATCCTGCTGCATACAGCCATTATTTTTTTTTCAGGAACCTCAGTGGTTATTGATTACTGTAACAGATCTAAACGAGACCCTTAATGTGTGTGCGTGCTCACCCCTGTTGGAGTGAGAGCAATGTTTCTCCAGCCAGGAAGTTAGCACTGCATTTTCTTTATCTCTGGACAGGCTTTTACTTATTAGCAGCATCTGGAGGAGTGAAAAGATACTTGTTAAATGCATTGAAACAGCAGCTCTGATGTCAAAATTTTTGTAGAGTATATCTCATTAGAGAAGCTTTTTAACACTTTGCAAGCATGAACTGAGGCTTTTAAAACACCTAAGCCATTCAGGACTATACTAACACCCACAGTGAAGTTTCTTTCCTATAAAGTGTACCTTGGCTCAATATGCCATACAGACATCAGTCCACACTGAAATCCAAACTGTTGATGGTCTGTGTTTTGTTTTCCTTCCTGCCTGTGACATCTGTGACTCGTAGCTGTGTATGTGCAGATCCTGAGAGGTCTGGTCAAATACAATTTCCTCTGGATGAACTGTGCTGGTGTACAGCATTGTTCTGGTACTGTCTAGTTGCCTCTGCAGGAAGACAAGTCATCAGAAGACCTTTCCACAGTTCTTCAATCTTTAGCTTATTCGCAGTCATCTCAGCTGCTCCTTGCAAGCTGTGCTGCCTTTACTAACTTTATTACTCCTTTAATTTCTTCTCGCTCAGGACTTCTTGCAGAATCTTGCTCTTCTGCCTCTTCTCATTTCTTTTTGCTGTTTCTGTGTGTTGGAGCCTTTGTGCAGTTTTTCTGCTCTGAATTGCAGGCATACTGAAATAAGACACTAGTCTGTCAGGTCACATGACTGTGAACCTACAAATAAAATCCTATCTTTTGTGGCTATCCCACACTTTCTGCTTCATTTCCTGTAAAAGCTGATTGCAAGTTCTTTGAGAAGAGACTGAATTCACACCTCTCTAATATAAATTTTTTAAAATTAATAAAAATTTAAAATATTAATTTTTTTAAAATGCAATTTTTAATTAATGCTGCTTTTGTGCCTTGCTAGAAGGAGCATCACTCTTTGCAGAAAACACAGAGTAATAACATGCATAGAAAAGGTTTAACGTGGGCTCAAATCCAGGATGGAACAAAACAGGAAGTTCACAGGGCTATTTCTGTGACTCGGCTTTTTTTGTAATGTTGTTATATTTCTGATAATGAAGGTTATGTTATTAAAACTAATACAGTACCTTTGAAGTGCAGTGTTGGTGCTGGACTGATGCATGGTTTTAACTTCTTCAGGAACATTTTTAGATGTAGCATACATGAGAAGGCAGCATTTTCCTTTTCTTCATTCCTCCTCAGAATTCAACTAGAGACTATATCTTTCCTTCCACTCTCCAAAACATGAACTTGCACTTAAAACACAGACATGGGCAAACCTATTTTAATATGGGTACCAAATATGTTGGTTGTTATGTTGTTTGTGTGCGTTACAAATGGTATCTGCTTTCTGGCAGAAGTTAAGTAAATAAACTGAAAGCATCTCTGATAATAAACAAAAGATTATATGGAATGTCATTAGAAGATTATTTCACCCTTAGAATTTCATTATTATGTTAAAAAGTAAGGGACTTTGCTTGTAGGAATGTATTACCTGTGTCCTTAAACTATGTTTAAAATGTATTATTACAATAATCTGGAAGTTAGGGGATCAGGTTTCCCTGCAGTTTGGGACTGATTGTACATAAGCCCTGAACTGTTTGTCTCAGCTTAATGTTTTGCACTGTTTGCATGCAGACATGTTGATCTGATGTTTGGCAGCGTTAGCATGTGACACGCATGCTGGTTTTGTCTTTTGTGGGCAGGTTTGTGCACACATTTTACCTTGGGAGCATTTCTACTGAACATCTTCATTTTACAATTAACTTCAATGCAATTAATCTCTTTTTAGGAAGCAGTTCTGTAGTATTAAATAGTGGCGTCATCCTGTTTTGAAACCTAAATGCTTACATACTAATAAGTGCTTGCTTCTTGTCAGCCCAAATGGTGCCATTCTGTGTAAGCTGAGTCTGAGCCTCAGCTCAGTGTCAAAATACAGTTTTATTTTTTCATTATGAACAGGCTGATTCTGTCTTAAAGCAAGATTGCAAAAAAGAGGGGGAAGGGACATCCTTACTGCCCATTGATGTGCATCCTGTCTCTTCTCTGCCTTGCAGTTAATTTCTTTTGCTTTATCATCTTCCTTCCATATTTCTTTCTAGAACTTATTTCTGTTTTTCTGTCATCCCTGTTGCTCTGCCACAATAAAGGACCACATATTGGCACAATATGCCTAACTGTATGATTTATTTAGACTGTATATATATTAAAAAAAAATTAGTTTAGATACCAGGAAAATTCAATGAGCATTGGCTAGCAAATAGTCAAGATATTTTAAAACCTCCTGCCTTTGGTATGCTATTCATCCATATTCAGCATTGAGCTGTTTTGTATAGCATTTAAAACCTGCACATCACCTTGTAGGTGGACAGACTAACATTATTCTTTTGGAAATTTTCTAGAAAATTTGGAAGATAGTACTGATGAGGATGCCCCATTGCATAGTCCTGGGACAGAAGGAAGGTGAGCAATCTTTGTTAACAAGTAACTGGATCTACTTCTGGAAAAATTACTGTCACTTCCTCTTTTTGTAGTGCATTGTGTATCCCTTAGAGGATACCTCTGACATTGTTTCATTCCACTTTGCCCACCATTTCAGTAGAAAGAAGAATCAAACAAAAATACATATTCTGTGAAAATATTACTGATTTTCCCTCTAATGGTGATGTAATTGTTTCTTTTAGTTCGTTATCTTCAGATCTTTTGAAGCTTTGTGGTGAAGTCAAACCCAAAAGCAAGGTAGGCTGTAGGATTGTAGTAATAATGCTTTAATGGCATCTTCTCTGGAATGCTCTTGCTCTGCTTTAGAGACATCAATGAACGAAGACATGAGAAAGATGAACTGATGTACTGTTCATGTGATTTGTGTGTGATATGCTTTTGTGTGATACTCCTCTCAGAGAAGCAATGACAAAACTGTATTTTTTGAATATTTTGTAGTTTAATTTTTACAGTTTCAGATACATTCTTTCAGCACTCCAAACTGTAGTACATTTACAGTTTAGTATTAGCTAGGCTGCAGTTTAATGTTAAAGCCAGTGGGAACTGTGAACATGCATATTATTTGCAGTTTGCTTCTGTGGTCATAGAAATGTAAAGGAAGTTTATAAAGTAAATAGAAGTTTGACCTTCAGGCTCTTAGTTACAGTTGGCACTAGAGAATGATATCTAGTCTGGCTGCAATTGAATATTAATGGCAGTGGGAACTGGAAATGTGCACACTGATTGCAGTTTTGCTTCTGTGCTCACAGGAGCATAAACCAAATTTGAAAAGTAAATAGAAATTTAGCCTCCACTCTTCTTATTGCAGTTAGCTTTGGAGGAGTATATTAAGGTTGACAATTGCATTCTTGGTAGCGTTCATCAGTGTGCAGCTCTTTGGGCACGTAAAGCGAGTGAGTTCTGTAAATGCTGGCATAGAATAAACATGTCATTTTTATATCAGAAGAAGAATCAGTGTTAGAACTCACACTTTGCTTTATTCCTCTCTGCTTTGTAGCATTTCATTTGGATAAACCTTAGGAGAGCAATATTGCACTCCTGTAGTATTGGCAGGCACGTGCAGTTTGTTGAATGGATGTTCTTGGAAAGCAGTTGTCAAATCAGTGTTTCATGCTGTTGAATTTTACTTGCCTCCTTTGAAACACTGGCAAGAGTAGAGCTGAGTTTCTAGATTTATTTTCCAAAGGTTATCACCAAGTGGGTTGAGGTGGATGCTAATTACCAGCTAATGATGAGCTTAAATGTGGCACTCTTGACACAGACCATGAGATGTTAGTCACAACTTGGTTTTCATGTCTCCAGGCCCGCCGGAGGACCACTACCCAGATGGAATTGCTGTATGCAGACAGCAGCGAGTCAGTCTCTGACGTTAGTGCTGCAGACCCTGCTTTGGCTGGCCCTCTTCCATCAGTTGCAGAAACTCAAGAAAGTGGGATGACTGCTGACACAAATGATACTTCTGCTAGGGACAGAGAGTTTATTCCCCCACCATCTGGCTTACCTTCTAAGATAGGCAGCATGTAAGTCTGGCCATGCTGTACTAATTATGCTTTGCTTTTAAAAAAAATGCATGTTGCTCGTTTCTTGTAATCTGTTATTTTAACTTTACAATGGAGGTACTTGAAAAATACTTGAAAAAATACTTGAAGCTTACTAAAAAACACTGACAAAGCTCCTCCTTTTCTACAATCTCTACTATAGATAGTATAAATGCATGGTTGTAAGTAATGTGTTTCTTATGGAAGATACACGTTCTGTTAAGTTGCTTTGTCATAGTAAAATGGGTGTAGTCTTGTTTTTAAGTAGTGGGGGGGAAAAAAAACATCTAGTCCCTTGTTCTGTCCCGGTTAGAAGGCAGAACTGTGTCCCACCTCCCTTATGCCTCAGTTTCCCAGATAGAGAGGTAAATAAGGAAGGCAGGGGTAATGAAAACCTTGCACCAAATTGAAGATTAACAAAATGAAATATATTATTTAACAGGGATCAGAAAGGAAGAAGGGAAGGGGTTTAACAGGGTACAGAAAGGAAGAAGGGTAGGGGTTTAACAGGGAAGGGGGGTTGTAGGAACAACAAGGTAAGGAAGATTAAACTTCCAAATATACAAAACCCAAATGCTATGCTGAGGCTCCCCGGTGCTGGATCTCGCTGGACTGAGGTGGATTGAAGCTGGATGCACAATCCTTGGATGTGGATGGAGGCAGGGAAGAGTCTGTAGATCAGGCCCAGGTCTCCAAGATGGCCACGGCCACGTGTAGCACAGGGAGCAGCAGCGCAGCGTGTGCCCAGGTGCAAGGTCAAAGGAGCAAGAGGAAAAGAGAAGAGGAAGAGAGCAAGGCGTGCCTTTCTCCCCTTTTTATAGACCTTGGCAGGAAGTCCCGAAGACAGGAAAAGGGGAGTGGGAATAGGACAGGTGTACGCCCCTTTCATTCAGGCTTGTACCTGGTTAGGGTTTCAGATCTCCACCCACCAGGGGCAGCAGGTTTCAAACCATTACATCCCTTTGATAATTTGCTGTCTTGATGCTATGGGAAATGCACATTCTAAGGAGGTAGCGAGAATTTGCTTAGAACAGCAGAGAGATTTAAAAAACAAACAAACAAACACAAAACATTCCAAAACCCCAACCTCAAAACTTTATATAATGTAGCAACAGAATCTGTTTATGGTCCTACTTATTAGGTAGAATCTTCTGTGAGTCATCTTGTGTGGACCATGCTTAAAATGGAAGTCTGTACTGTAATAGAGCATGCAATGTAAAATTGAAAGAAACAAATCCCAAAAAATCCTTTCTATTTGTAGGTTGCACTTACCTGCAGAACAGTTTTACTAACTGAAAGTGTTACCTGATGCCAGAAGGAACTCAAAAGACTATTTTTGTCTTTTTACTTGTGAGCCAACAGGTCTATCTCACATGCGCTCTTTTTCACTTGCTCTTGCTTGTTCTTTTTATATCTACCAGTATCACTGTTGGTATTAGCCATTCACTGCTAGAGACTCTTCCTGGCTTTTTAGGTACTGGATCCTGTATTGCACAAACGTGTGTAAACTGACTGTGCTTGCCATATTCAGTGATATGGAAAAACTGTGTCCCACAGACATCTTCATGTTACAGACTGTGAAATTAGGCATCTTTCACTATCCATCTGTCCTATTTGCATAATATTTTTGCAGCAGTCTCCATCTAATATATATATTGGCAATTTGTATTGTTTTTACTACATATTTCTAGCATGTGCTTGAGGTGGCAATCATGAACAGTAAAACACTGCTGACAGCAATTATTAACCCATGCTGATGGCTTCCATGCATTTTACAAGTAGAGTTTGCTTGGAAAGAATGCTCTTGGGGGTGAGGATAGGTGAAGAAATGCACTTGTTTCAGCATCTAGTGTGAGATCACTAGAGACTTTTGAAGCTTCAAGATATAAAACGTCAAGTGTTATGACCTGGCATCCAAGACTCAGGTAATACCAACTTTGCCTCCCTCCATCTTCTAGAATGTGTCCATTTGTGAAAGTGAGCCAACAACGAGTCAAAACAGGATTTTCCAAAAACTGTGTTCCGTGAACAATAGTGTCATGTCCCATCAGTAAATGAGTTCAGTCAACAGAAGGCCTCACATATATATTGTTTTGTTATTGATCATGTTTTATCAGATAAGCGATCAAAAATTTCCCACAATCAGTTTGCAGTTACTTCCTCACCATAACTAAGATGCTGTTTCAAAACTAGAACTCAGTATACTTCTGTAAGTGTTGCTGGCTTTGCTGGTCATTTAAGAAAGGTTGTCTTTGTGAGACATCTGGCATTACTATAAGGGCCTGTAGTGCCACCAGATCTCTTGTAATAAAATACATTCTTCTGGAGTAGAATGTGGTCTTATCTGCAATAAACTTTATCTCCTTTGTGCCACTTAAGTGGCATTCAGAGATGTAGGAGTAGTAACAGTGATCCAAAATATGCATTGCCTGGAAACAACAGAAGTTGATTATATGTTTAGGTACAAATTTAGGTGTCTGCATATGTACAAACTGCTGAACTTTGGAAACCCTGCAGTTTTCTCAGATCTGTGGTGATTCAGAGAGGCACAAAGATGGGTAGGGCTGTTGTTCTATGCTCAGCTGCCCAGCAGCCTCTTCAGAATAGAGTGGTCTCCTGTAGGCCTTGTGCCTGCTGTGTTCAGATGTCTCTGATATCCTGGGAAATCTAAACGGGTACCAGAAACCTATACTTAGGTGTGTGTCTTGCTCCTTTTCATTCAGGTCATTGACATCATATACCTGTTTTTTACATGTATACTTAAGAACTTCATTCCAGCAAGCTTGCTGCGTTTTTATAACACCTGCATTTGCAGGCTTTCAAAAACAGATGATATGATCATGATCTTTACCTTCTTCTGAGCATGTGCCATTGTGGAATCCATTGTGTTATCCCACTTTTTATGTCCTTTGCAAAGTATGCCCAGAGGTAAGGGAGTCCCGCAGAGAAACGGGTGCTCTGGCCTTGAGGAGAGAACTGAACCCACATTCCCCTTCTTTTTGTGGACTTTAACTGCTAGGCTTCTGTGCAAAATTAGAGAGGTTGTAACTTTTCCTCCTTTTCCTGTCCCTTAAAGACCCTTGGGGACTTTAGGGTCTGCATGCACCTCTTGGCACTAGGTCCTACAGATATGACCTTCACCTTCCAATTAGTGCTTGTGTTTACTGTGGGTGTGATCACTTGAGACCATCAGTCTTGGCTACTTGAGTTAAGTTAGCTGCTTTTGGTTGTGCTGTCCTTATTAAATCATGTTATTCTTCATGCCAGTCCCTAGGTGGATTTTTATATGCCATAGACTTCCTTTCAAGGCAAACTGGGACAGATTTTCTCATGCAGAGAAGTTGCAGGTATATAGATCCAGAGCCTGTAGAGCTCTGAGACTAGATGCTAGTAACTGTGTCAGGCAGGTGGCCTGTCAACTGAATTTTGCTTAATGCAGTTTTCTAGCACAAAAGCACTTTCAGAATCTGCTTTCTGTTTTCTAGTGATTGTTTCTGGTCCTTATATTCATAGAAACAACTTCTAAACATGGGGGGGGGGAAATTATAAATTAAAGCAAATGTTTTTTTTTCTGATTGCCCAGCTAGTGAGAGACGTGAATTCAGAAGAGCGGAGGTGATCCAGATAACCTTTTTTTTTATTTTACTGTGGTGAAATGGTGACATTTACATGTCAGCATTAATACTGAACTCTTGATATTTCAACTATTTTTAATGAGGAGTAAGATGCTGGGAGAAAGACCAAGTGACTGGGACTGGGAATTATTTCAGAGAAAGACTAGAGAGACAAAGGAGGGATGGAAAGCAAGGAAGAAGGGAAGAGGGGATGAAGAGAACCAGTTTTATGATAGTCAGCTTTCAAAGGGAAATACTTTTTCTCACTACCTAATTTTGAATTTGATTTTGAAACATGAAAATGTTGATGCAACGTTTAATTCATATTTAAGTGTTATTGTGATTTCCCTGTTCTTCATGTCTGTAAGTGGTCTGTTGTAGATGAAAGCTGTGGAATCTGAAATTTTTGGTCTTAGACCTTCCAGCGTCTCCATGGTCTTAATTTGAGATTCATACTCTGATGTATTTCTTTCAATCAGTCTCTTTTATTATTGAATTAGATCTCCTTTGCATATTCAGTACCTCACTCATCATATGTTGATGAACCAGCTTGGTGTATTTCAATATTAAAATGTAAGAACAAATTTAGAGTCCGTAGATTCGAGAGAGACAATAATTAATTAAGCACATTCTGAGATTTGAAATGTGAGTGAGAGAATGACAGCTAATGTAAGAAAAGCCTTTTTGTAAAGGGACTTAAAGTAAGATAATGCTTCCTCTTGCTTTAGTTCTAGACAGCCATCTTTGTCAGAGAAGAAGATACCTGAGCCTTCACCGATAGCAAAGAGAAAAGCCTATGAGAAAACAATGGAAAAGACAAAGGCAAAAGAACAAAAACTGTAAGATTCTTGTAATTTTATTTTCACTGAAATAATTTAAAACTTGAAAAATTAATCTGTATTTTTCTAAGAAAATATACCTATTTCTTTAATTCTAGGGCAGTTTTTATTGTTGCCAGTAAATTTATTCACTGCTCAACTTCTGTGTGTGTATTTTTTTTCCAGGGTAATTTTTTTTTTTTTTTACAAAACTCAGAAGCAGAGCCCTGAGAAAGTGTCCTTTGGAATATTTCTAAATGACTCCTTTTTTTTTTTTTTTAAATGGAAGTCATCAATTTCTCTAAGAAACTACAGTTTTGTAAAATGATTACATTCTTACATATGCGTATTTTCTACTTGGACCTTTCACTGCTGGCATATAAACTTCGAATGTTGTGACACCCTGCACTCTACAGCAATGTGTAGTCTTAAATGTACCTTCTCTGGGAAACACCTGTAGCTGGCATTATAATTTTATTCACTTAAGAAAAGAGCATCTAACATTTGGGGCATGTTGCATTTAACTTCTCTAACCGTTCATAACCTATTAAAGAGGATGTTCTTTTTTTCTTGTAGCTCAGATACTGGAGGCCCAGAGGCTAGTCTGTCACCTCCTACTTCCCCACCAAGCCGGCCCCGTAATGAAATGAAT
>NW_008620942.1:0-8665 GCF_000691845.1 Merops nubicus | reverse complement strand
TGCTGAACCTTGTTTCCTGTTTCCTAGGTTATGTCTGGTATTTGTAGTTTTTAGCCCAAAATAGAAGAGTGGTAGAATTCTTAGACGTCTGTGTATTTGTGTGTTTACACCTGAAAGTAGGATTTAGCTGATAATTTAGGAAATAGTTCTCTTGACAGTTATTAATTTACTCTAGCAGTTCTCCAAGCGCTGTTGCAACACCACCACAGAGGATAGGATGCTGAATTGGCTAGAATGCAGCTTTTTAGAGATTATCCAAATTATTGAACAGACTGACTTCAGGAGGTCACCTGGGGGAGCAGATGATGTTCATACCTTGTTTAGAAGAAGTAGAGCTCAGTTTCCTCGCATGCTAGACATTTGTTAGGAACCTTACTCCAAATTGCAAGGGACTTGACTCGAACAAAATCTTGGCAGGTTTCAGTACTAGTGCCATGCAGCACTTACGAACTGCAACTCACATGCAGAATAAACCTTTAGTTCTGACTGCAGCAAGACAAGAAATTGCTCATAGGTGTTTACACTAATGTTCTTTTATACATCTTTGGGGGTTTTTCAATGGTCTACAGAGTCACCACATACCAAGCAGTAGCTTGCAAGGCTTTCAGTAGTTTAACTGTGCTTGTAACTTCTTTATCTTAGTTATATTGCCTTTATCTTTTTACTAACTCCCACCCTACCCTTTTCATTTTCTCTGCACTGCCTTTAAAGTCAATTGAAACTGCCAAATCTATCTGATTTGTGTTGAAAATTAAGGACATCTTAAATGTTCATGTTTGGGGGGGATTTTTTTCTTGTGTGTTTTCTTGGGTTTTATTTTTAAACGTTTTTGAAAATGAAAGGTGAAGGATTTTGGAATGAGGATCATTTGCAAATTGCCGTTCTTATTTCAGTGGGCTATCAATACACTTAATATTTATTTTTTTATTCTTAACATTTTACACCTTTCTTCTACACTAAACAGGCATTGATGATGAGAATTTTTTTCCTTCTACTATTTTCAGCCAGCACTATGCTACAGAGGTTAAATTATCTGTTCATCTTCTCCTCTTACTTTGTTGCCTTCTGTAAGAAAATGTTGGGGAGCTAAGAAATGGCTCAGCTAGTGTTACTCAGCTACTGGGGCTGAGAGAGGCTATCGGTGTAATTTACTGCTAAGAGTGCTATTTATTTTTAAGATTATTATTCTGCCCCCACTCCCTCCCGTATCATCATGGATTGAAGGTATACCCTGAGCAATGCTGCATACTGGACGTGGAGTTGCATTGCTTTTTTGAATTGGCCATGCTGTTGTTTGTTCTTCTCATGTGGAGGCTTTACTTTGCTGATACCTATATTCTTTCTCCTCACAATTCCACCACTGTTGACTGTAGGTCTGATGAAAGTGATTCCTCTCTGTCGGAGGTACACAGGTACTCTCTCTTTCTCTTTTCTGTTTTCTTGGCATCTCTCATTCAAGTTATTCCGATTCTTAGGAAATTTCATTTTGCTGCATGAATTTTCCTGGTATCTGCATCACTTTTGCCAAAAGTTTTAAAAAAACTGAACTTTTGGTCATGCATGTCTCCCCCTCTCCTTTTTTAGGGTGTTCCCTATTGTTGTTGAGCATGTTGGGCTTTTTCTTTTAAAATGAAATGTGATATAAGCCTTTCTTTAGACATATTCTTTCTTTGGTTTTTCCTTAAAAGAGAAACAGACATTTTCTTAGGTTTTATACGGTCTTTCTTTTAGTTTTTCTTGTTCAATTGTATGCTTCGCTTACTAAAAATTAAGTCCCAGTATAACTAAAAATTAGCAGTTTTTTCATCTTTCTGATAGAATGCACAGTGGCTTGAGAGATGAAAGAAATGTCCCCACTCATGTTCCTAAACTGTGGCTTAAGGTTTTGGTACTCTGTGAAAAATTAGTTTATCAAGAGAAGGGTGGCTAAAGGGCCAACAATGTGATGGTGGCTTTGTTTGCTCATTGTAGCTGTTGTAGCATTTTTGTCTGTAGATTTTGGAGCACTGCATATAGGTAGATAAGTACCTCTGGGACATGCATTTTTACATGGTTTGTCAAGGGAACAAAAGGTGAGAACAGCAATAGGAATGACTCACTTTAAAGGCAGCATTATTCACTACAGAGAAAAGTGTATTAGTTTTCTATGGAGTTAGAAAACAAAAGCATAGAGACCTGAATTAACGAAAATAATAATTTTTTCCTGTATTCTTGAAAACATAAAAAGGTGCAGATTGAAGAGTGCCTTCCTAAAATGAAGAGCGTAATGTCAACAAAATTTAAGGCATTATTAATATTAGTAAAGATTATGGAGGAGTAGTGAATGATATGAATGAAGATGTCCTGAGCAGTAAAAATGTATAAAGTGATTTCTAAGACTGTATTAGCTAAACGAGCTCATTGTCACAAAGTTAGATATTATGAGGAGGGACCTTTTCCTTTCTGTAGCAAGTTTCTGGGCAATATTATGGATTTTTTCACATTTTCCTCAAGCATCTGACATTCTGTTTTGTGAGACTGGGCTGTGGCTTAGCTGATTTTTCACAGTTGTGTGTAATCCCTAGAAGCGCGTGACAGTGAGTCTTAGCCACAGGCTGGTGAGGTCACAGCGTTGTGTTGCCATGTTTGCAGGCATTACCTTGAGGCATTTCTACACTTCACAGAAATCAATGGAGTTCGTGTGCGCAGTTCTGTGCGCATCACTAAACAATACCACTTTTATGTTGTGAATTTTTTTTCTTTTTTGTTCCCTCCACCACACCCCCAATGGAGTTACAGTCTTTTGACACCACCGCAAGCGTAGCTACAAATCCCCAGGAAGATTCCTCTGGGCTATCTGTACTCCAGCCATAGTCCCTTTTAGCCATTTGAGTACAAGTGTAGCATTGAGCACAGAGTGCAGTAGGACCCTTCCCTAGGCACACAAGTGTCCAGCAGTTCTCCAAGCCTGCCTGTAGAAAGCAGTTGATGTGAAGTGCCTGCTGAGTTTGGAATTGGCAGTGTCCGTTACATTTTCTCCATTTTTTAGGTGTGCTGTTTAGATTATGATGTATTTGTGCAAAGTCCTAGATATCCAGGAGCTCCAAGGATCCTGGTGCATCCTGGTACTTTCAGCATTACACAGATTTTCTCATGTATCCAACATTCAGCATCTTGTTGTCTTTTCATTTGTTTGGTGTTTGGTTTTTTTTTTTTTGTATGTGATTTCCTTTAACTGATAGTCCAGGGTTGGTGCTTGTTGAAGCTGAATACTAAAAATTCTTACATAGTTTATGAAAGGCATTCAGCTGTTCTCCCCTCACATGTTGGAAAACTAGATTAACTTTTTCCCCCTACATCTAAGTAAAATAACTTTATCAATGTCTATTACTATGCCCAACTCACATTCTCTTATTTCCTTTAGGGGGATAATCAACCCATTCCCTGCTTCAAAATGCATCCGATCATCCCCGCTTCAGTGTATCTATACAGCTGAAGGCCATATCAAGGCTGTGCTTTGTGTTGATGCAACTGATGACCTCCTCTTTACTGGATCTAAAGGTTGGGCAAGCTGTGTGCATCTGTGCTGCCTACAGAGGCTGCTTTGACAGCTTGGGGTATTTTGAAATGTTCAGTTTGTGCTTAGTGCTGTAAGCACAGTGGAAAATTATGAGGATCCATTTCATAACATAAGCTCAAAAGGATTTACAGAAAAGTAACTATAAAGGAAAAAGTAACTATGAACAATAACACTAACATGTTGAGTGATATGATGGAACCAATCACGGTAATATGCAACACTGTGCAATTCAAAGTAATAGCCTTGGGGTAGGAGTAGAGGTGGGAATTAGCACACCTTTGGCTGTGCTACCTGCAGAGTCTGAACTGAGTCTTCATACCGTAGTTAACTCTTCTGCTTCTCTTGTGGGTTTGTTGCCTGAACCTTAAGGGTGTCAGAATTGTATGTCTGTTGCAGAAGAAGCTGAATTTCTAGTAATCACTGAATTCCTTATGGGATGGTGCAGCCAGGCTATGAACTCTTCTAGAAACATTGTTTTGGAAGAAAACACTTTCCTCATGTCTTTAATTTGCCGTTGTTATCACTGAGTTTGGCTTGAAGATAAGATAACCAGACTTCAATTCTTATTTTTCATGAACATTCTTTTTAATATCCCTCAGAAAGTGCTTTCTGCATGTTCTTCTATTCCTCTGGGCCTTTTCATAGAAGAAACTTAGGATAAAGAACTTGCTATATTCTTAGTTGTGCAGCTGAAACTCTGGCAGACTCTTTTCTCCCAAATAGAACCTGTGTGATAACCTGCAAATTTATTTTTTTTTCTGGGAAGTATCAAATCTAATGTGCACTAGTGTAATGGCTGGGAAGACATTAACACCTACTGACAGGGATACTCTCGTTTTTATTAGTTCACTTAATGAGTAAACTCTAAAATTTCAGGGCATCCTTTTTATCCCTATGTTAGCATAGAGATAACCCCATCGAATGCAGGTCTTCACTGCCAATTTTCAGGTATGGTTGCTGTGGCTATTCTAGCTGGCTGTTAAAAGTACCAAGACACACTCTTACAGTGAATTGGCAAACCTTTGGTTTTGTAAGGTTTAAGCCAATGTTTCAGCATTTGTGCAAGCATATAAAAATGTAAAAAGGGACACGTTTAGTTTCTGTAAATGCTGCTTAGTTGATTTGTATTGAGATTTTAGTTTAGTGGCTATATGGGAAGGGGAAAAAGGCTTTTTAATTTTTTTCAGCATATGGATACTTGCAGATGTTGTGAATGTTTGCTCTTTCTTGTCATACTTTTCCATATCTTTCCATACTTTTGAAAGAATTTTTCCTGTATGTATTCTTGGAGGGGAAAAGTTTACAAAAGTACACTTGTACTCAAGCATGTGGACAGCTGTTTAATTATATAAAGTTAAATCTTTGGGAAATTGTTGCTGAAAGCCTCAGTCACGGACTTCACATAACACTAGCAGCCAGTGCCAGTTCAGGAATGCCAACCAGCTTTCAGGCACATTGCAGATATTGGGCTTTGGTTTTGCTAGTTGGTATTTTTAAAGTGGCTGACAGGTTTTTGTACACTTACCTTCTTCATGAAGGTTTACTGTCTACACATGAAGCTTTCTCTTGATCCAGTGCTTATTTTGGTAAAAATGTACCTCTGAAATGTATGGAGTGATAAAGACTTTGTACAACATGGAAAGTTTCCTGTGTTCTCTTTGTATTGCAAAATTATTGAAAAGTTCTATGTATTTGGGATTTTAGTACACGAAGTGTCGGAGGTATTTAAATTCCTTTGCTACTGAATTAAAGCACTTACATTGGTATTTTCAGGGGCTCCCAATGCACCAAATAGTTTGGATAACTTTTCATCACCTTTGCCTCTCTGTCTGTCATGCTGAGTCTCAAAGTCCCTCTTGAACTACGTTCTTGATGAAGAATTCTTGAATTAAAAACGGGGTGGTTCTCTTATCTGTCACCATCTAAACTTTACAGCCCCTAAGCTCTTTGTATCTATACTTCACTTTCTTTGAGGTGGATTTTATCCTTTCACACACCTTGAATGCACAACATTTAATTATTAGCCTTG
This sequence comes from Merops nubicus, assembly GCF_000691845.1. NCBI lineage: Eukaryota > Metazoa > Chordata > Aves > Coraciiformes > Meropidae > Merops > Merops nubicus. The sequence goes on along the minus strand of NW_008620942.1, from coordinate 3,077 downwards.
CTTAGTTTTGATGATGCTAGATGATGCTCATGCATATTCTTTAACTATTTTTCTACAGTACATACCTGAATGGAAGGATATGTACAACTGCAAATGAATGCATGTACTCTTTTTCCTAAACTCAGTAATTAAAAAAAAAAAAAAAAAAAAAAAAAATTCTGTTTGAGCTTTTTTCAGTCTTATTTCCCCCTTTTTTTTTGTCTTTATTTAGATCGTACCTGTAAAGTCTGGAATCTGGTAACTGGACAAGAGATTATGTCTCTAGGGGGTCATCCAAATAACGTTGTTTCTATAAAATATTGCAACTACACTAGCCTGGTGTTCACAGTCTCAACCTCCTATATTAAGGTGTGGGATATCAGAGATTCTGCTAAGTGTATTCGGACATTGACGTAAGTATGCTAAACCTCAAATTTCAACAGTTCAAATGAGTCTTAAATTTAGCTACATTTTATTATATTTAATTCAGTTAGTGCAGCAGTGTAATCTAAGTACCCTGTTTTCTTGGGCTGGAAGCTTTCTTTCCATGTTCGGGCTAAGTCAGTATGAGGTACTGGTAATACATGGAAACAAACCAATTTGCATTCATGCCTATAGTGTTTTATCAACTGTTCAGTATTCATAATTGGCTTATAGCCTTTTTGCTCAGGTAAATAGGTTTGTTTTTAAACATTATGCAAAGTAGGGAGAACAGAATATATGCTTTATTTTGATGGTTTGTTTTCTCTCCTTCCTCCCTGTACTCAGATCTTCTGGCCAAGCGATGCCTGGTGATGTGTGTTCAGGAAGTACTAACAGAACAGTCACTATCCCAGCTGGAGAGAACCAGATCAACCAAATTGCACTGAATCCAACAGGCACATTCCTCTATGCAGCTGCTGGAAACTCAGTGAGGATGTGGGACCTGAAAAGGTACTGATCATCAGCAGTGTTCTTTTGCTCTTTAGGTGGTTACATGTGCATATGAAACAAAGTCAATAAAGTGTTTCCTGTTTATGCTAATCTCCATAACCTGGGCAAAATATGGTGAAGATATGGGTCAAATAATCCATGCTGTAGTGGTTACTGAGATAATGGAGGTGCTTATGATTTCCTCATACGTTAATGTTATGGTGAATTGTTTCAGAAAAATGATTGGAAAACCACAACGTTTTGCTTAAGAGAGGCACTATAAAACAGACTTATAAGGTGACAGATGCATGGATCCTGACTAGTAATTGTTAATGAGATGATGAAAGCCAGCTGATATATTGTAATATAATATGCAACTGACAGCCCACTATAATAGCACTTCTCCAAACAGAACATGCTGCACTCAATGACAGCATTCAAAATACAGAAAGTACTTTAGAGAGATCTGCTTTGTCTTCACTTTTAAAAATTTTAATTCTCATCTTACATAAAAAAAACCTTTTGTTTGTATTTCACGTAGATGTAACCTTTACCCATGGACATGAGCAATAGAGTATATGTAAACCAAAGGATGAATAGTGAAGACATAGGGGAAAATAGGTAGATCCATTCTGGCAGAAATTATGCTATAGGCTGTATTGAATATATGGAAAAATAACAAATCCTAATTTCTTCTCTTATTCTTCAAGGTTTCAGTCTACAGGAAAGCTAACTGGCCACCAGGGTCCTGTTATGTGCCTTACTGTAGATCGAATTTCCAATGGACAAGATCTTATTGTCACTGGTTCAAAGGATCATTATATAAAGGTAAACCATTAGTATTTCCTTATTTAACTCTTTGCATCAGCATGAGATGCAAGCTGCAGCAAAAGTGACTCACATCTCTGAGATGTGATAGCCAAGATAAAAATTCTTTCATCAGTTACAGATGATGAATAACGTTCAGTCTTAATAAACACTTCAGTGCTATTTTTATTTCACAATGGAACACAGGTGGATGGTTGTCTGTAGTTAAACTTTTTCTTAATCCTTGACAAGGTGGACATCAGGTATATGAAGTTTTGTAGTAATGTTCATAATACTTAAGTAACATTTAGCTTTTGAAAGTATCTTAAATGCCCCTGTTTTGGAGTGCAGACCTGATTGCTTCAGCAGAGACACAACATGTGCTCCCCACAGCAGAGGGTCTGGGGTCTAGCCCAAGCTCTTGCTGAAGTGCTATCCAAGTTCTGAAGTGGGGAATGAAAGAGAGGACAGCGTGTGTCAGCTGAGGTGCCCAGTCTGTTTGGTGGATTCATTATCACACGTGTTGCTCTGAGTTGTGTTCAAAGAATGGCCAGTGGTGTTCTGATATTATCCTGCTTCTTGGCATTGTGATTAATTCACTCAAGGAGAAGGAATATGGTTTTTGGGAGAGGGGTTCTGGGTTTGCCCCCCACCTCTTTTTTTTTTTATTTATTTTTAATTTTTTTTGGCCCACCTCAGCCAGGAATTATTGGAACCATAAGCTCCTGTTTCTCAGGACTATGTCCAGAGCTGACCCTAATGCTGCAAAGGCTAAAGAGAAAATGAGCAAGATATGGTAGCTTGTTATGGAGAGGCCCCTGCCATTCTGCTCTTACACTTCTTACACATTGGATAAAGTGTACAAACACATCTGGGAGTGGAGCAGGAGTCAGAACCCGAGTGAACTTTCTCATTGAGCTAGGCTTTCTCTTTTTTAGCCTGCAATTCTTGGAGGCTTGGCTGTGCACTGGGCTAGCCTCAGAACACAGTCTGGGACTGCCTAGCTTGATGGTTTGGGCTGTGGATTTGAATCCTATTGGCAGTCCTTATGCTTAGAGGCCAAAGGATTCTTAGGCAGTAGAGCAACAGAGAGTTCCTCTAATAATGACTTCCTTGCACAGTTGACGATGTTGAGTAAGAAGCTACAGTCCTGGCACAGTAGTGAGTGCAGAACATCAGTTGAGACAACGATGTGATTGTGTAATGCAGTTTGTCATGCTACCAACTCATATGGAGGTGGAAGAGCACTTGGAAAAACGTAGCTGTTGACAGTCAGAGCAGTTTCTCTGCCATTCTTGTGTGCTTGCTTGCTGTGGGCAGGCTACCTAAATGAGGTACCCTATGAGGCCACTTGCTTCTTAACTTACACCACTAGAATA
>NW_008620941.1:0-3793 GCF_000691845.1 Merops nubicus | reverse complement strand
CACTGAGAAGGTGATCCTTGAATACTGACCAACTGTCCTGGGCCCCTCTTCCCTCTAGGGTTTCATCCCACGGTATTTTGGGCAGCAGATCCCTGAAGCGATCGAAGTCTACATGCCTAAAGGCCATGGTTGCAAGCTTGGAACATATCCTCCTAGCTGCCCTGAGGATCTTAAATTCTAGTGCCTCGTGGTCACTGCAACCAAGGTTATTCCTGAGCTTGACACTGGTCACCAGCCCTTCCTTGTTGGTGAAAACGAGGTCCAGCATGGCACCCTTTCTTGTTGGTTCCTCTACCATTTGGAGGAGGAAGTTGCCATCTATGCCTTCCAGGAACATCCTGGATGGCTGGTGCCTGGCTGTGTTGTCCCTCCAGCAGATGTCAGGGTGGTTGAAATCCCCCATGAAGACCAGGGCTTGTAAACACAAAGCCTCTTCTATCTGCCTGTGGAGAGCCTCATCTGCTTGGTATTGCTGGTCAGGTGGCCTGTAGCATCACCTTCCCCTGTCTTCCCTTTAATCTTCACCCATATGGTCTCAACCAACACATCGTCCTTCCCCAGATGGAGCTTCATCGATTCAAGCTGATTGCTGATGTAGAGGGCAACATTTCCTCCCCTCCTCCCCTTCCTAAAGAGCCTGTACCCATCTATCCCTGCATTCCAGTCGTGGGAATGATCCCACCAGGTTTCAGTAACAGCCACTCTGTCCTGGCATCCCAGCAGCACAGTGGCCCTTAGTTCATCCTGTTTGTTGCCCAGGCTGCGTGCATTGGCACAGAGGCACTTCAGCTGGGCTGGCCGTGTCACCCTCTTGAGTGAATCCCCCTTGACTCCTTTGGGGTGTCCTGGTGCATCATCCCTGGTTTGCCTCAGGGAAAGAAGTTGAGAACCCTCTCTAGCACTGCATCTCCCTGCCCGGTGAGCTGCCCTGCTGTTTGTCACAGGCCAGCATGAGAATATAGACTCACACTGATAGTAACGTATTTTAATACAGAACTTCAGCAACTCTGCCCACGCATGAAAACATACATTTGCTTAACTGATAAAACTAATTCTTAAAAGTAAATATAATAAAAATAAAATAAAAGTAAATAAGACAGATCTGTTTTACTGAAACACATGAAACATGAAGATCTTTTTATTGTTGTTGTTTCTTGGGAAAAAGGTGAGGGTTGTTTTGGTAGTTTTGTGTGTTTGCTGTTGTTGGTTGGTTGTTTTAATGTAAGTGATCCAGAAAGAGAGGCATATGACGAACTACTCAGCACAGTTCTGTGTGGAGTTCAGCTGGTTGTCTCCTGCTTTTCTGAGAGCTGGCCGTTTCCTTCTACTTTCAGTTAGTTTCTTTTAACCACTTGTATTTGGGCAAGATACATTTTGCCAAGCCTCCGTCCCTTGGCTACTTACTTTCTTCAGAAGCCTTTAAAAATGGAGTGTGTTGAAAACCTTTGGAAATCCACTGGTCTTTATCAGCTAGACTTTGCCCATCCACATAGCTCTTGTTGATTCTTTCAAATAGTTTGAGGAGACCTGTGAGGTGCTATTTCTATTTTCAAAACATGTTTTTTTTTTGCCAAAGAGTTCATGATATTATTATCGCTATTTCATTATTCTAGATCAATACTATTATTTCTATGTTATCTAATAATTTTTCAGATACTGCACTCATTAGTCAAGAGCCTTCTGAAACTCCCTGAAAACTTCTCAAAAGCTCAGTTGCTCTATTTATGGCCTTCTGTTTATTAGCGACATACAGGGTTTCAAAGCAGCATCCCAAATTGTTCTGGCCAATATATAATCTCTGGGCTTTACACATCTTTCTTTTTCTAAGCATTTTAGACAGTCTTGGAAGAAACACATGTTTGCACTGAAACCAAGATAGTACTGCTTGCTGAAAATTTCTCCTAGAACCTCCACGGTCAGATACAGAATGCATACCCAAGCACACAGGTACCACAGGCAGCCACACAGACACAGGCAGGAATCCTTATTTCCTAGCTTAAAATTAATCAGCACCGCTTAGCTGACCATTAAAATACGTTTACATGGAATCACAAGAAAGATTGAGACAACACATTTCTATCTTGGCATTTTCACCCGTATAAGAAAAATAGAGAGCTGATATGAAAAAGAACTCTGCATCATGGGCTACCTGCCTGAAATTAAACTGTAGCATTTAACATTTAAACATAACTGTGCAGAAAGGCTTTTCATGGTGCTGTAACTATCATAGCTAACTCTTTTTTTTTCCAAGTATCACATATTTTTGTCAACTAAACATATGTGGGACTATAAAAAAATTGCCATCTTTTACTGAAATCAAAAATGTTTGCTTAATATCAAGATTTTGGTCAACAATATTTAATTACTACATATAAATATATTGAATTGAATTCTCATTTAATCTTAATGCATGCTTTTTCAATTACAGACACATGTGAGCAGCATTAACTGTATGAGTGAAAACCCTGTGCATTCGTATCAAAATAGCATTGTCAGATCTTTCAGTGAGGAAGTATTAAAACGTATCCTAAGGAAAACCTGTATGAATGCTACTCTGAAATATAATGCAGTTATGAGTAGTAAAAAGTTGTATATTTGACTTGTATTTACAGCAGCTGCCAAGGACAAGGCTCACATATGAGAGATTTGGGCACAAGCTCATGGGAATAGGAAGTACTCTTCTCCATACGCATAGCTGACAGGCCACATTGTATTGTATTTAGATCTGGGAAACATTTGCCAACGTGTTGTAGTCACAACTGAGGAAATACACAGAATGAGAGCAGAAATCACTGTCAATTGCAAGTAGATGATTGCCTTCCAATCTGGATTTAGAGAGAAATATATGCTGCATGACTTTGTTGATCGATAACTAGTGATACCTACAAGTGGCACATAGTAAATAAGCACAGACTACAGTGAGGAGTGTCAAAATGAAGCTAGAGAAGTGAGAAATTGAAGCTGACTAAAGGAAAACTTGACAGCAATATTCCGTAGTTTAACTCATTTCAGTCTGCTGTGAAAAATATAAGATCCAACAGAAGTGCTAAACAGAGAATAAAGCAACACTTCAATAAAATGAACTCAGCGATATAAAATAATATTTATATTAGCTTTCTTTGTGCACTGTACTGGTGAGACCTCCTACTTTTGTAGGAGTTGTGTTTATTGGATGCTCAGGAGAAGAACAGAACTTGGTAGCAGCCAAAACCCACTAAAAAGTATAAAAAAAAGCATTGTGAAGTCTGGGACTGTCAAAGCGAAACATGTGCTTAATTTTGTCCTTTAGGAACCAGGTTTCTTAAGGAAAAGGAAATGGAGGGAAAAAAATACTTCAATTATAATCTGCAATAGCTGATCTTAGGGGTAATGTACTCCTAGTGGGAATTCAGAGAGACTTAGTGTGAAGATTTGTGGACAAGATTTTTATGCTCTCTTTACATTTTTGGGGAGCTTAAGAGAAAACAGTCTGAACTAAGCTGCAGCTAACATGCTACAGGAAATGAAGGAAGAGAACCAGACTTCTCAAGAAAGATTTACATTTAGGTAGTGGTGATGGCTATGTTTTAGCTTAGGAAAAGGAATGCAATTGTTCTAAATTACACAGAAAGGCTGTTGACTGGTGCTTCTCCTTATTAACGGCTCATGAAGCACTCCAATACTGTACACTAAATCAGAATGCTTTCTAAGAGAGGTCTTTCACCATCGTACGGTACTTTGTTTACAGACCAAAACTTCTTGCATCAGCAAGTCCTTTCTCTGTATGGTGTACTGGTTTGGGGGGGGTGGCTGG